>NC_034196.2:25452619-25708413 GCF_002021735.2 Oncorhynchus kisutch | reverse complement strand
AGAAAGAGAGAAGAAAGAGAAAGAGAATAAGACAAGTTGATTTCACAGTATGACTCAGGCAGAAGTCCGGTTTGTACAGAAAGCTACAGTTCATTCACAACAAATGCTGACTCAGTCACAAACACTCAGAGAATAATAGACTGACTACGTGTGGGGCAAAGCACAGGGCTGCATTGTGGATTGGCTCTGTTCAATCGGCACGATACTCTCACCTTCCGTAAACACTAGTGACGCACCGATATTACCTTTTTTGCCGATACTGATATCCAATATTTTCCTTGCAAAAAAAACGATACCGATAACCGATATTACATTTTTTTGCGGCCTTTAAGCATTCTAGTACAGTTAAATAGCTAACACACACACATGGACATAGCGGCTTAAGGCACTGCATCTCAGTGCAAGAGGCGTCACTACAGCCCTGGTTCGAATCCAGGCTGTATCGCATCCAGCTGTGATTGGGAGTCCCATAGTGCGGCGCACAATTGGTCCCGCATCGTCCGGGCCGTCATTGTAAATAAGAATTTGTTCTAAACTGACTTGCCTAGTTAAATAAAGGTTACACACACTACACTGACCAAAAAGTTTGCTTGGCATTTACATATGTCCCCATTACCAGTAAAACACAATCAAAACCTATTTCTTTCACTTACTTGCTGTGTTGTTTCGTTGTTCATTAGTTCAGTCGTTTCATTCTCAACCAGGATTTCTATGGAAGGCCGTCTGGGTCTTTGCGTGTCAAAAAACGTCAAATAACACTATTTAACGTGTCAAATAACACAACATAATCTGTTTCAGTAGCTATAGTTAGATAGCTAACTATATAGCTAGGTGTCATCATCTAAAATAACCCTAATTTATAAGACAGTTCTTATTTGATTAATGGTTGTCGGACCCATCTATGTGAAGCTAGCCACAATAAGGATTAGCCACAATAGTGGACTTTGCGGTTAGCCTTCAAAATAAAAGTATGGCATAATTCTACTATTTGTATTAATTTGCATCACTGTCAATGACATACTTTTATTTTGAAGGCAAACTGCAAATTCCACGATTGTGCCTAATCCTTATTGTGGCTAGCTTCACAACACATAACCCGGTCTGGTCGAGTGTCACTAGCCAAATGAAGGTAGCTGACTACTTATAACGTTAGCTTTGGGCAACAGGGTTAAGTAGCTGTCTAGCTATTTATTTTCATGAACTGAAGTTCAATTTCAATATGCAAATAACAAGTGGCAACCTTGCTAATACTTACTCACGAGGATTCCTAAATCATCAAACAATAATAATGAAAATAACTGCAGTTTCTACTTGTCATTGTTTTCAGGCTAGTTGTATTGGTGCTAGCTAGGTACCAAGCTAATGCTAGCAACCCCAGAAGTTGCGGTCAAACAAATAATGCTTTATTACCAACGCGGTACTGTAAACACATCGTTCGTGGCCAGTGTTTGCAGACTTTTTTGTACAGCTTTGACAATACTACTGTATCTTTTTTTGACATGCAAAGACCCAAACGGCGTTCCATATGTATGTATGTCGTGAAGCTATTAGCATCGACACTAATACTGTGCAACTTCGGTCTGAAAAATAGCGCACTTGGTAGTGTGTATCGGTGCTCAACCAGTCGGTGAAAGCCAACATCACCCACGACAGAGAACGGTTGATTGTCAAGGGCAATGAATTCCATTATCTTGGCTTTAATGGATTTCGCCTTTGAGTTGTCTCGCTGAAATTTTCTTACTCTTTCAAATGACTGCTTGACTTGTTGACTGTTCGATCCACACAGCAGACATTGTGGGCTAGGTTAGGAATGCTGCGTTGTACGAGTAGTGCAACATTTTATGTGGCATCATTACGTTATGTACCTACGTTATATAGGTATGCACGGTACCTTTGACATCGGTTTTTAACATCGGCGTTAAACTAGACATTGGAATCGGCCGATATTAGCTAAAAAATGCCAATATCGGTATCAGCCGATTCCAATATGTTCACCGATATACCGTGCATCCCTAGTAAACACTAGTCATCCCTTGGTTTATTTTTATTACCTTTATTTAACTAGGCAAGTCAGTTAAGAACAAATTCTTCTTTTCAATGACGGCCTTAACTGCCTGTTCAGGGGCAGAACGACAGATTTGTACCTTGTCAGCTCGAGGGTTTGAACTTGCAACCTTCCGGTTACTAGTCCAACGCTCTAACCATTAGGCTACCCTGCCACCCCAGGCTAACCACTAGGCTACCATTATGAACGTGTAGGTCTGTGTGCCCATCTGTGTGTGTGCGCATGTCTCTGCTTCTTACTTTGGGCAGCTCCTCAATCTGGTTGGCGTCCAGATAGAGCTCCTCCAGGGTCTTCTCGAAGCTGAAGATCTCCTTAGGCACTGCCTCCAGGCTGCAGTGGGAGTAGTCCAGTGACGTCACCGTCTCCTCCTCCCCCCGCAGGCAGCGGCATGGCACCAGCCGCACAAACAGGTTCCGCTTGCTCGACATCCTCAGGCACTGCAGAGCGAGAGAGGGGGAGGAGAGGAGAGTCAGTGTCAAGACAGGCCAGTAAACTACTGCTGCTTGCTGGGGCTAAAGCTACTATAGGTATCCTCCTAAGTGCGAGAGATAAGTGTCAAAGTTAAGTAATCAAATAGGAAGGGGAGTCAGACTGGGTGTTTTCTAAAAGGGAGGGAGACGTGGTCAGCAGCACAACATCAGGTTGGTTTGTGGGTAGGTCGTTGGTTAGAGAGAGTAGATAGGTCAACTTTATAAAAAAAAAAAAAAAACTTTAAGTTTGTTGTATGGTTCTGCTCACTTCAATAACAATCCAAGAGGTTTTACCACCAGTTACAAAGAGGATCTAAGGCAGTATACGTTATGATAGCTTGTTTACCACAGCCCTCTTGAATTGCTGGCATAAATTACATTGTTAGCAGTTACATAATCGTTTGTTCTCAGTGTCCATATTGACACGTAAGCAGGATCTGCAATGTATGCTCATTTAGGCTACAACTGTGTTGCATTGGCAGTGCCAGAACAAAGGGCCAGCTTTCATCAACACAATGCCCTCAGAGGATTGATTAGTGTGGAAACTCATTACAGATAAATGGGCCTCTTTAAAATCTCTTTAGATTTTACACGTGGGTCCAAAGCATCACTGGATAATGAAAGCAAGCTCTACAACAGTATCACATTACTTCCTATACAGCTACAGAACCACAGCACAGCACAGTAGGGCAGTGGCACTCATCGGCCCAGAGACAAGAGTCCTATTTGGACAAACAAAGCATACCTCATGGATTTGCCTCCCGACTCCCCATTATTTTAACTGAGGTATAAACGGTGACAATTAGCTGGCACGTACACTGTTGCTCATCAGTGCAGTGACAATGTATCTCCACTCAGTGGATGAGGACTTTAAGATACGCCTATCTAAGACAAAAACCTATGAAAAAGTCAGAGGCCTAGTACTGATCCCTGTAGCATCTCATTAAGATGTAAAAGCTGTCTGACAAAGCATTGATAAACAACAAACGTGTTCAGTGTTTCTCAAGCTTTTTTAATAGCAGGGAGTGGAGGGCTAGTGTCCTTCCTCCATGAAAGTCTGCTTTGGCCTATTGGCCTATCAAAACTAACACTTGAGAACGCACTAAATTGGTGTTAGCTAACCATCTGAGAGACCGCTCAGCATCTTCTCAGGGACGAGTGCTGGTCCGAGGACCTGAGGTTGAGAAACATCTAGATGGTGAAAGTCGACAGAGCATCAGCTCTTTGAGGCCAGAATATTACATCTAAATCTCAGCTTCCTATACAGTAATCCTCCACTAATGGCTGTATTACTGCAATCTCTGCTATTGTGAGAGCCTCTTGTTATAAAAAGGAGAGAGCAGTTCCCCTTGGAACGCATCCAATGAAACACCACTTTTAAGCAGGCATAGCAAGCAGCCCATTCAGCAGCTCAATAGCGCAGATGGCTATAGGCCTAATTGTGTTGTAGCAAAGGATGAACACCAACAGCATTGTGATGAGAGTCATCCTCCAGAGAATCCAGTTCCTTGACTATTGTCTTTTGTCATGGAACAACAAAGTCAGCCCAGGTATGAAAGGGCTGATATTGTGTATTGTACTAGTGATACTCGATTGCTCAACCTTGAGGGACAGAAAACCAGAGGAAACGAATGTGAGGATTGGAAAGAATGGCTTTTTTTTTTTCTTTCAAGGCACGCTCTTCACTTGCTTATTTTAGCCACATGATTCACAGTAGATATTATGGGTCTGATAAGTCTTTGGACAGAGTTGGCTATGGCTGAGGGCTTTATGGCTGTACAGTATTGCACTATGGAATGTGCTCTGGTTAATGGAGGCCTTGTTCACTGGAGTGTTTAGAGAATATGACTTTCTCCTCCTCCCCCTCATCTTCAGCTGTGAACCACATCGTAGCGCAGACTGTCTGATTCCCAGAGTCTGCGTGTGTGTGTGGTGATGTAGGGCTAGTGCATGGCCATCTCTAAGCTGTAGAGACATGGGTCTGTCAGCTCCCCGCCATGATCTCCTGGGTTAGAAACTGTATAAGGCTTCCACTGCCACCGCTCCTCACTGGATTATCTACAATCACACTAATGGCCACATAATTCAGGGAGAAAAGTGAGCAGAAAAGAGAGAGAAATAAAAAAAGGAGAGAAGGGTGGAGAATCGTAGCCAGTGAGTGACTGACTGACCGAGTGCAAATAGGATGCCAGTATGCAAGTTTAAGATAGAAAATAATAGAGTAGCCTCTAATAAGATGGAACAAGGATGCCTAAGTGAGTGAAAGTAGACCTGTCTCAAGAGGGCCTCTTCTTATCCGTCATAACACACACACTTGGCTGGGCCACTGATGTCTGTCAACACGGAGGGCTAAACAGAGTGAAGTTAGTGGCTTGGAGTAAAAGAGGTCGCAGCCTTACATAACACTCAGATAACAAATATTTCCGGGGTTTCCGAGGAACCCATGTACCAGTCGGTACTGCCCAGAGACTCATCACCATACTTCCTTCTACCCGCTCTCGCAACTGACTCTCGCTTCTCTCCCTCTCTCTGACCTACTGTTACTGAAAACTACCCGTATCATCATACCAAGAGATTTTTCCAGATAAACTGGCCTGTCAGGACCCAATTATTGGCAGACTGAGGATTATTTACTATTAACCTTTCAGCCATTAACAGCTGTAGTGTGCACACACATGCGCACTCACCTGAGTAATCAGGAATATAAGAGGGGAAGTGTGTGTGTGTTAGTGATGGGAGGAAATAATCTATACACTTACACGTAATTTGGCGATATACAGAGGCTTGCGGAAGTATTCACCCACTTGGTATTTTTCCTATTTTGTTGCCTTACAGCCTGGAATTAAAATTTTAGAAAATTGGGGGGGGTTGTATAATTTGATTTACACAACATGCATACCACTTTGAAGATGCAAAATATGTGTCATGGTAAAACAAACAAGAAATAAGAAAAAGAAAACTTGAGTGTGCATAACTTTCACCTCCCCAAAGTCAATACTTTTGTAGAGCCACGTTTTGCAGCAATTACAGCTGCAAAGTCTCTTGGGATATGTCTCCATAAGGTTGGCACATCTAGCTACTGGGATTTTTTACCATTCTTCAAGGCAAACTGCTCCAGCTCCTTCACATTGGATGGGTTACACTGGTGTACAGCAGTCTTTAAGTCATACCACAGATTCTCAATTGGATTGAGGTCTGGGATTTAACTAGGCCATTCCAATACATTTAAATGCTTCCCCTTAAACCACTCGAGTGTTGCTTTAGCAGTATGCTTAGGGTCATTGTCCTGCTGGAAGGTGAACTTCCGTCCCAGTCTCAAATCTCTGGAAGACTGAAACAGGTTTCCCTCAAGAATTTCCCTGTATTTATTGCCATCCATCATTCCTACAATTCTGACCAATTTCCCTGTCCTTGCCGATGAAAATAATCCCCGTGGCATGATTCTGCCACCACCATGCTTCACTGTGTGGATGGTATTCTCGGGGTGATGAGAGGTGTTGGGTATGCGCCAGACATTGTGTTTTCCTTGATGGCCAAAATGCTCAATTTTGGTCTCATCTGACTAGACTACCTTCTTCCATATGTTTGGGGAGTCTCCCACATGCCTTTGGCGAACACCAAACGTGTTTGCTTATTATTTTATTCATACAATGGCATTTTTCTGGCCACTCTTCCGTAAAGCCCAGCTCTGTGCCGTGTATGGCTTAAAGTGGTCCTATGGACAGATACTCCAATCTCTGCTTTGGAGCTTTGCAGATCCTTCAGGGTTATATTTGGTCTCTTTGTTGCCTCTCTGATTAATGCCCTCCTTGACTGGGCAGTGAGTTTTGGTGGGCAGACCTCTCAGGCAGGTTTGTTGTGGTGCCATATTCTTTCAATTTTTTAACAATGGATTTAATGGTGCTCTGTGGGATGTTCAAAGTTTCTGATACTTTTTTAAAACCCAACCCTGATCTGTACTTCTCCACAACTTTATCCGTGACCTGTTTGGAGAGCTCCTTGGTCTTCATGGTGCCGCTTGCTTGGTGGTGCCCCTTGCTTAGTGGTGTTGCAGACCCTGGGGCTGACTCAGTTACACCAGCTCTGTCAGGAGGAATGGGCCAAACTTCACCCAACGTATTGTGGGAAGCTTGTGGAAGGCTACCTTAAATGTTTGGCCCAAGTTAAACAATTTAAAGGCTTCCAAATACTAATTGAGTGTATGTAAACTTCTGATCCACTGGGAATGTGATGAAAGAAATAAAAGCTGAAATAAACCATTTCTCTCTACTTATTATTCTGACATTTCACATTGTTAAAATAAAAGTGGTGATCCTAACTGACCTAAAACAGGGAATATTTACTTGGATTAAATGTCAGGAATTGTGAAAAACGGAGTTTAACTGTATTTGGCTACGGTGTATGTAAACTTCTGACTTCAATAGTATATCCATCGCCTCTGGTGAGCCATCTGGGACACCGAACCCCATTTTAGGGTCCTGTTGACTCAGGAGTGCTAGCCTGCGATGGAGGCTCTTCACAGTGAAGAGGGCACAGTGTGGACAGGAGCCAGGGGAGGCTAAGGCTCCCTTGGCATATTGCAGCCCATGGCAAGCGGAGCACACCGAGTGGGTGTCTTTGGCCGATATCTTGTTTCCACAGGCGCCGATTCGTGCCGGGACCTTCTCCTCATTTGGGATGGGGGATGTTTCTGTTGCAATTGCTTGGATACTATGTTTTTAGCTGTCAGAATATAACTAGCGTGGTAGGCTAGTACGATAGCTAGCGATTAGTGGGTTATCTGGCACTCAGTGTGATGGCCGGATATCGTTTCCGAAACAACAGAGAGTTGTGTAGCTAGTAAAAAACTTTTCTTGTTGAAGTAAAACCACAAAAGCTAGTAGCTTGCTAATAACTAGTCACTGTTTGGGTAAAGCTAACTTGGTTGTGAACGAGATAGCCATGTCACAGCTGTACTCGTTCCTCCCTCTAATAATTTTCCACCGCACAGTCCAGAGAATAGCGCCCGGCGAGCGAGTTGTAAGCTCATGTCTGTGGACAGTTTAGCTAGTTCTAGAAAATGCAATCGTGTCGAGGTTAAGCTTTCTGATGAAAAGTGAGAAGAGGTGTTTGAACGATTCAGAGATACTGCGCTGGACCTATTATAAGGTAGGACGACACCCTTCCCCGACGCACACGTCTCAAACAATCAAAGCCGGTGTAGTGTAATAAAGGCTCCTGATGAATACGCTGGGGGCGTACACCATAAGTGAAATACCGGAACGAATACTTGAGAGAGAATTCTCTTGGAAAGTAGTACGGTCGGCATTTGTTTGTGAGATATTCTAGGTCGGGTGAACTAAAGGACTTGAGTTCCTGTATGTTATCACAATCACACCATGAGTAGTTAAATAATAAAACATACAGCCTCGCTCTTCTTCCCGGAGAGATATTTATTCCTGTCCGTGCGATGAACTGAGAATCCAACTGGCTATACAGACTCAGACAGTATATTTCCGAGAGAGCCATGTTTCTGTGAAACAGAGTATGTTACAACCCTTGATGTCTCTCTGGAAGGAAATACTCGCCCTGAGCTCGTCAACTTTAGTATCCAGAGACTGAACATTAGCGAGTAATATACTCGAATGCGGTGGGTGGTGTGTGCGACTCCTGAGTCAGACTAGAAGTCCACTGCGAATTCCTCTTCTCTGCCGCCAATGTTTTGGATCAGCCTCTGGAATCAGTTCAATTGTCCTGGGGGGTATGAACAAAGGATCCAATTCAGGAAAGTTGTATTCCTGGTGAGTTACCGCCGCTCTGATATCCAAAAGTTCTTTCCGGCAGTATGTAATAACAAAAAATCAATTCTGGGCTAATAATGTAAAACAATGTTATATTGCCTAGGAACTAGAAGCACGGCTGCCCTATCTGTCGGCGCCATCTTGTATACCTCATAATAAGCTGTAGACCATGATCTACTATTTACCAATTTAGTTTTCATCTATATTTTTCATAGAGAAACAAGAAAATGCTCATACAAAGGAGGCGCTCCTAGTTGCCGGTGATTTTAATGCAGGGAAACTGAAGTCCGTCTTACCTCATTTCTACCAGCATGTCACCAGGGCAACTAGAGGCGGAAAAAAAACTCTAGACCGCCTTTACTCCACACACAAAGCTCACCCTCCATTTGGCAAATCTGACCATTAATCTATCCTCCCGATTCCTGTTTACAAGCAGAAACTCAAACAGGAAGTACCAGTGCCGTGCTCAATACGGAAGTGGTCCGATGAAGCTGATGCTAAGCTGCAGGACAGTTTTTTTATAGCACAGACTGGAATATGTTCCGGGATTCCTCCGATGGCATTGTGAAGTCACCAGCTTCATTAATAAGTGCATCGACGGCATTGTCCCCACAGTGATTGTACGTACATATCCTAACCAAAAGCCATGGATTACAGGCAACATCCACGCTAAGCACAACAACACCTCTTCCCCCCCAGGAAGCTGAAAACATTTGGCATGGGCCCACAGATCCTCAAAAAAGTTATACAGCTGCACCATGGAAAGCATCTTGACTGGCTGCATCACCGCTTGTTATAGCAACTGCTTGGCATCCAGCCGCAAGGCACTACAAAGGGTAGTGCGTACGGCCCAGTACATCACTGGAGCCGAACTCCTTGTCATCCAGGACCTCTATACCAGGTGGTATCAGAGGAAGGCCCTAAAAATTGTCAAAGACTCCAGCCACCAAATTCATAGACAATCTCTGCTGCCGCACGGCAAGCGATACCGATGCACCATGTCTGGAACCAGCAGGACCCTGTACAGCATCTACCCCCAAGCCATAAAACTGCTAAATAGTTCAATCGTTAACGAAATAGCTACCTGGACTATCTGCATTGACCCTTTTACTCATCCCATATGCTGCTGCTACTGTTTATTATCTGTCACTTTATTCCTAGTTATATGTACATATCTACCTCAATTACCTCATACCCCTGCACATTGACTCAGTATCAAAGTTAATGCAACTCACTGTATATTTATTATTACATGTTTTACTTTTCTATATTCTTTCCCTCTGCATTGTTGGGAAGGTCCCCTAAGTAAACATTTCACTGTTAGTCCACATCTTCTGTTTATGAAGCATGTGACAAATGCAATTTTATCTAGTGCTCCGTCTGTCCCCTCTCCCCAGACCCTTATTTGAGAGTCATCTCAAGTAGTGTGTGTGTGTGGAGCGGAAGTGTGAGGTCTTATGTGACTGTATAGTATTATTTATAGCAGGCAGTAGTACTCATCTGATTAATATGCTGGAATGTGATTAGCCTATAAATCTTACAGTCTTATGAAAGGAGCTTTTTTATCCTGATACTGTAGGCTGCTGCAGTAATGCTGCCTGCCTGCTGGGTCAATGTTCGAAACTCGGCACCCAGAGAATTAGGCCCAAAGAAAAGGGAGAGAAAAAGGAACAAAGGGAGGGAAAAAAGGGAGTAGAGAAAAGCTGCAGAAGGAGGAGGGCTGCTGGATAATAATGGAGTCATCTCCATCTGGCACAGAAGAAGAGAGGAGAGAAAAGGCTACTTCTTCCGTGTGAAGGAACAGCAGTGTGCCATTGGCTAGAAGGCCTGGCTGCCCTGTGGATTAATGGTTTGACTGCAGACAATGCAGTCTTCTTGACACTTGTTCACAGACACTAAAGTACATTTTCATTGAAATGTCTGTCATGCCAAACAATTCTTTAGAAGATGGCTAAAGTAGAAACAGACTAGCAGCTATAGTAAAGCAAAGCTGAATGAAATCAAAATGAGGCTAATGTTAGGTGACATTAGATCTGGCCTACTTGTTCAGGTTGTGTTCTCGTCATCTAGACAAAGGGTTTTTGATTAACTTGAGGAAGGCATGTGTCAAGACAGTCACGCGATGTCATGGGGTGAGAAGGTTGAGGTGGCTCTTGTGTGAAGAGCTATGGAAAACAAGTGTGTGTTTTCAGGTGTGTTCCCTCTATGCTACTAATGATGGAGGTGTGTGTTTTTCACTGTACCCTGATGTGTGTTACCTTTGCACCGGAATTCACCGACAGTGGGCACAGCGGGAGAGGTGCAGTCAGCTCCTAAATAATTCAAGGGAGGATACTCGGTTGGAGGCCCACACACCAATGTACACACATGGATATAACCGAAGCTAGTTTGAGCTTTGGGGGTACAAGCCAGATTGAAAGGCTTCAGGTTAATATTGCATTATGATGGCTGAGGCAAGTTCTGTCCATTGCATCATACAGCGCTTTGAGCACTGGAATCAAATCCGTTTTGGTGGGCATCCGCAGCCTAGAAAAAAGACTGACAGGCTGTTAGTCAACAAGCAGGGTTCATGCAGTGTTGACATTGAATAATTTTTTGGGACAGTGTATACCATAAGTATCCTGTACATATGAATAATAACACCTGGTATGGATACCACCACAAACACACACAGTACACATGCACCTCCAGCTCTTCTTCAGCTTACCACTCTGGCTAAGAACACAACCTCACTCAAGTCTCCACCGAGGCACTTGAAGACGTGGGAATCCACTAGAAAGGTTCCAGAGTAGAGAAAATGGAAATTAATTTAAATGAAAACGTGGAAAGATGACACTGTTGTAAGTATTTGTGGCAGGGCATGGGCTTAGCGGAACCGGCTCTTCCAGTTTCTAGCCCCTTCAGGTTTTGGTTCTCACCAGTGTCCTCGATTCTCTGCGGTCTTACGTGACCAGGGGAAAACCATGATTGTTTTCCTTTGAATTGTTGGTAAAATGAGGCTAAGTAATCTGATCTGGTTGACAAACACAAAGTGCATTCGCTTTACAACATCTTCCTCTACCTCTACCTTCCACATACACTAACCTGCCCACACCAGGCTGGATAGGATACTAGAATATATTTAAATTTTTCCACAACTTGCTAAGAAAAGACAAACTAGCTGTTTGCAGACAGTAAGATAGAGGTATTCACGAGAGGTTGACCGATTATGATTTTTCAATACCGATACAGATACCGATTATTGGAGGATCAAAAAAAGCCGATACCGATTAATCGGACGATTTTTTTAGAAATGTATTTGTAATAATGACAACAATACTGAATGAACACTTATTTTAACTTAATATAATATATAAATAAAATCAATTTAGCCTCAAGTAAATATTGAAACATGTTCAATTTGGTTTAAATAATGCAAAAACAAAGTGTTGGAGAAGAAAGTAAAAGTGCGATATGTGCTAACGTTTCAGTTCCTTGCTCAGAACATGAGACCATATGAAAGCTGGTGGTTCCTTTTAACATGAGTCTTCAATATTCCCAGGAACACAACGACAACAGCCACCCTCGAAACAGCGTTACCCATGCAGAGCAAGGGAAACAACCCCTGCAAGGCTCAGAGCGAGTGACGTTTGAAACACTATTAGCGCGCGCTAACTAGCTAGCCATTTCACTTCGGTTACACCAGCCTCATCTCGGGAGTTGATAGGCTTGAAGTCATAAACAGCGTAATGCTTGACGCACAACGAAGAGCTGCTGGCAAAACACACGAAAGTGCTGTTTGAATGAATGTTTACGCACCTGCTTCTACCTACCTACCACCACTCAGTCAGATACTTAGATAATTGTATGCTCAGTCAGATTATATGCAATGCAGGACACGCTAGATAATATCTAGTAATATCATCAACCATGTGTAGTTAACTAGTGATTATGATTGATTGTTTTTTTATAAGATACGTTTAATGCTAGCTAGCAACTTACCTTGGCTTACTGCATTCACGTAACAGGCAGTCTCCTTGTGGAGTGCAACGAGAGAGAGGCAGGTCGTTATTGCATTGGACAAGTTAACTGTAAGGTTGCAAGATTAGATCCCCCGAGCTGACAAGGTGAAAATATGTCGTTCTGCCCCTGAACGAGGCAGTTAACCTACAAATCAGTTCACATTACAAATTAGTAATATTTTAGACACAAAACATATTTTTCATTACCGTAGAATTTCTTTAAGTTCCTGGACAAAGCAGTGTTTTTTATAAATCTTTTTCGACCCATAATGTATTACTAAGAACAAAGAAGATCAAAGATGGCTACAAGGTAAGCTAGTCTTTTCTCTTTTATTATGTTTAAATGTGACAATTTTCCTCATACACCACATTTACCCATTTTAGATTATCATTACTATAACTGTGTAATACTTGATATTTGAGCATAGACAGATTAAACTTTTTATAGAATATTACATTAGAAAGAGCACCAATTTATTGTGTATTTTTTGTTTGCCGAGTAGTAATGGTTCATGCCATTGTAATCTAAATTTGCTAAGAGTTTGTCATTACTGTAATGACCAATTCTCATTACCATGCCATCTGTTATGGTAATTAGAAGTTCAGCTACAGTAATGATAAAAACTGTTTGATGCACGTACAATGTAATTCCATCACACTATATGCGCAACAGATACACAGCTAACCAAACAGTGTTAGGTGCAGGCACACTTGAATTAAAGGGTAACTATCGTTTTTTATGGTCTCCTACATGGTTTGAGCATTGTTAGCATGTCCAATTTAGCTAGAAAAGTGTGATTGAGAGCGAAAAACTGGAGAGAAAAAAAATCTGAAAAACAACCTTCCTTCCATGACCACTGCTAAAAACAATTATAGGGGAAACACTGAGTCAACATGTAGAATTTAAAGGCACATTACACTTAAAAATGTAAAGTTTGTCTGATGTTTTCAGAATTCAAAAGTGGTCTTCTGTCAACAAATGTTAGACCATCTTTTGTAGATCCAACTCAGGTGTATGCAAACAATCCAATGAATGGAAAAGATGAGCACCAAATCATTTCCAGATTTGTGGCGCTCATCTTTTCCACTAAAGACTTTACTATCTAATATAACATCAAGAAGTTAACTGTCTAGGTCAAAGGATATTGAGTCTATTGTTGTAAAGATGGGGAGAAGCTCTGCTTTTATAACATAACATGCAACCAAACAAGTCCTGAAAGCTCTGGTTTTGTTGCATCTTGACTATTGGCCAGTTGTATGGTCAGGTGCAGCAGAAAAGGAACTAGAAAAGCTGCAGCTGGACCAGAACAGAGTAGGATGTCTGGCCCTGAAATGTACACAGAAGGCCAATGGCAATAATATTGACTCTCCTGTTTCAGAGAGACTCTCCTGGTTCAGATTGGAGGAGAGATTGACTGAATCACTGCTGGTCTTTGTAAAAAGTATTGAAAGTACAGAGTTGCCAGTTAACACACAGCTCAAAACCTATACATACCCTACAAGACACGCAATCAGGGTATGACTAGGTGATATTGAATTAATTTGAATTCATGTTTTTGCGCGATATTTCAAATGCCTGTATTGCAAGAATCAAGGTTTTGTTATTTTTCGTTTTTATGAGCGCTTATGTCCGCTTGTTCTCATGTTGTATTTGTGGTCTCGTCTCCTTCGCTCCTCTGTGTGCACCTTCCCATGGGAGTTAATGGGAGTTAGGGCGGGAAGGCAGGTGACAAGCTTAGGTCCAAAATAAGCCCATAGAAACACATTGGTATTATTTTGGAAAGATTTTAACAAGAGTGAAACCTCTCGCTTCCTCTATGGTTTACACATACACCAAGCCCCTCTCCATGCCTCTCTTACGCCAACAACGTTGAGAGATCACATCTTCCTTTCTGACAAGTGATTTCAACTCGCTATTAGCATTTGAGGTTTGGTCGAACAGAATCGGTCATAATGACACCAAAACACATTGAGACATTATTTCACTGTAATAGAGGAGAAGTTAACCTTTCTGACGATACCCTTATGTCTCAACTGCTCAAAGTATGTGCAGAGCAGACATCACTAAAACAGGAGTATCAATGAACATTGATTCTGGAAAATGTATGTTCAGTTTGTCACACAGAGCATTGGGGTACCACGTTCCGCCAGCAGCATTTAAGCCAAAGACTGTTACGCTTCGAACAAAATAGTATGCAGCATCATCTTGATATGTAGTCAAACATTCACTTTCTGCTACCATTTCTGTCAAGCAGTCTACGCACACAGTTTGAAGCATACATTCGATAAATCTAACGTATGCACCACACCGAACGCACTGCAACTGCCTCTGCAATGCAATGCTGCAAGGCAAACGCAGTGTTTAATTGGAAATGAATGTAATTCTGGTGTACCAAAATACAATGACGCTGTCGATGTGATCGAAGTGTTATACTAGCTGTCTAGTCTGTGTTTTGTAAATGTGCAATAAGCAAGAACCCGATGATCACTGACAGAGCTCCAGAGTTCCTATGTGGAGATGGGAGAACCTTCCAGGAGGACAACCATCAATCAGGCCTTTATGGTAGAGAGGTCGGACGGAAGCCACTCCTCAGTAAAAGGCACATGACAACCCGCTTAGAGTTTGCCAAAAGGCACCTAAAAGACTCTAACCATGAGAAACAAGATTCTCTGCTCTCATGAAACCAAGATTGAACTCTCTGGAAGGAATGCCAAGTGTCACGTCTGGAGGAAACCTGGCTCCATCCCTACAGTGAAGCATGGTGGCTGCCTCATGCTGTGGGGATGTTTTTCAGCAGCAGATGAACAGAGCACAGTACAGAGAGATACTTGATGAAAACCTGTTCTGGAGCGCTCAGAACCTGACTGGGGCAAAGGTTCACCTCTGTAAAGGACAACGACCCTAAGCACACAGCCAAGACAAAGCAGGAGTGGCGTAGGGACAAGTCTCTGAATGTCCTTGACTGGCCCAGCCAGAGCCCGAACTTGAACCCGATCAAACATCTCGGGAGAGAGCTGAAAATATCTGTGCAGCAACACTCACCATTCAACCTGACAAAGCTTGAGAGGATCTGCAGAAAAGAATGGGAGAAACTCCCCAAATACAGGTGTGCCAAGCTTGTAGCGTCATACCCACGAAGACTCAAGGCTGTAATCGTTGCCAAAGGTGCATCAACAAAGCACTGAGTAAATGATCTGAATACTTATGTAAATGTGATCCATTTATACCAACAGCGTATTGACCAAACAATTGACTAGTAGACTAATTGGGGTCAGCCCTACTTTGAATGTTCAAGCTATCAATTTTCCCATTAGCAATCACCCCTATTGGCAAACATTTAATTTCTCTAGTAGGGCCCTATAGGTTATTTATCGTGATGAACAAAATCAGCAAAATTTTCATGATAAGTGGTCGGTGTCGATAATTTTCAGTTTATCGTCCCAACTCTACAGTAGCACAATGTTTGTTTCAAGGTAAGCTAACCACCAGAGCACTGGCCAGTCACACTAAATTATCTCCAAAGGCCAAAGACACAGACAGAAAGATGAGATGAGAAGAGGGAGCACATCAAATCACACTGAATCTCAACCACAGATCTAAATGCCAATGGGGTGTCTATCGCACAGATAGCCTACTCCCTCTGCGCAACACACACTGAGTGCTTCATCTGTTAAAGCAATGCAATAAGAAATGCAGCTTTTGAAAGAGCATTAGCCTACGTAAAAAAAAAAATCATGCACTTGACAAACAAGAAAATACAAAATCATGAGGCGGCCACAAATGTTCTGTCTTTCTTCTTCTGAGAGTGCAAATGTTTATCCTAGTTGGCAGTCATACAGATTATTCATCATGACGACTGCACAACATCTAGCCTAAAGGTTGAGCAGAGCCACCTTCGTGTTTGACACTGTGACCACTTCCTATCTGAGATTACCAGACAGTGACGAGAGTGTGAGTTCCGCAGGGCAACAATAAGCATGCAGCAGGGGTCCTCAACTATAGATTTCACTTTGGTTCTCAATATGTTCCCATAATACCAGTAACATAAATGTCAGTTTTCAAAGAAAACAGGTACTAGGGATGGGTACGCAGAAAAAATTCAGAGTTTGAGTACTCGTATTATTTTGAGTACTCGTATGTTAGCGTGAAAGGGGTCTGAAGGCAATTTTTTTTGGGGGGGTGCTACTTTTGATTCAATTACTAGTTTTTATGATACACAACTGAAAAAAAAACTTTACATTTTCACTGCACTTGACATACTCCAAACAATAAAACACATCTTACAGTATGACATTTTGTCAGTGCTTATAAATTAAACCTGCTAACTAGTAGCGTTGCACGGTATACCAAAACTTTGGTACATTTTTGATACTAGAACCTTAAAACAGTTCGGTACTAGAATTTGATACTTCTGTCAAAATGTGTCTCACGGATCAAGCCTGCCTATCAGCGCAGCCGACCCCTTATTATAGCGCACCCGACCCCTTATTATAGCGCACCCTGCCTGCTACACTTACTGCTATCCTGCACTGTGAGTCTGGGCTGCACCCTGCCTGCTCCACTTACTGCTATCCTGCACTGTGAGTCTGGGCTGCACCCTGCCTGCTCCACTTACTGCTATCCTGCACTGGGAGTCTGGGATGCACCCTGCCTGCTCCACTTACTGCTATCCTGCACTGGGAGTCTGGGCTGCACCCTGCCTGCTCCACTTACTGCTATCCTGCACTGGGAGTCTGGGCTGCACCCTGCCTGCTCCACTTACTGCTATCCTGCACTGGGAGTCTGGGCTGCACCCTGCCTGCTCCACTTACTGCTATCCTGCACTGAGAGTCTGGGCTGCACCCTGCCTGCTCCACTTACTGCTATCCTGCACTGGGAGTCTGGGCTGCACCCTGCCTGCTCCACTTACTCACTGCTATCCTGCACTGGGAGTCTGACATCATCTTACTCCCCACTCATGCTACACAGAAGTTAACACACTTGAATAATGCGATATGGCATACAGGCTAGAAAACTTTACAATGCAAGAAGATACTGGTAGCTTCCAGATGTGTAGGCTAACTTTCCTTGCTAGCTGACAGCTAAAGCTAACATCAATTCACTACCCTGGTACTTTGTTTGTGATAATATTTAAACCACAATGCAAAATATGCTGATTTCAAAGCTGATTGCCACCAAAACCTTCATTCATTCACCTATTCGGTCTCTCTCACATCACTCCCTGAATTAAGTCATTACCCGTTAAAGCGACAGTGCACATTTTTATAAAAATAGCTACTTCTATGCAAATGTTGATGAGTACAATAAAATAAGTCCTAAATGGATGGGAAACATGCACACACTCCTATTGAATATGAATTCACCTTTATTGCGGTTAGGGCTAGGCTACATCAGTTTATCACTAGAGATTTACCATTTATTTAAATGATTACCATTATGTTGTTATGTAGTTAGATTGGTAAAAACAAAGTCAAATTGACTGTACAATTGTATAATTGATTCATTAATGCATACATGGTTGTCTCTGAATGTTTTTTGAAGTAAATAAAATATAATTGTATTGAAGTCAAAAGATGCCCAACGATTGAAAAGAGCAGAAGCTGAGATTATCTGTCTGGATCAAGTGCCGTTCTGTGACTAATATGCTCTTTTTTGTTTGTTGTGGTATCGTTTTGGTATTGAGTATCGGGATGGAATAGAGTACTGTGATACTAAACATGGTATCGAAGTCAAAATTCTGGTATCTGACAAGATGAACTATTTACATTTGTAAATTCTGAGTACTTGTATTAGATTATAGGTAAATCGAATATAAACCTTGTACCGAGTACTGAAGAACTCACACCCATTCCTAGTGTGTACAGTCAAGTCCAACATTTAGGTCTAAGGGCAAACTCCATTTAAATGCATTGCAGTTCAATACAGCATTAAAATAAAAAATGTTGACATAACCTACTTGCTCCAAATATCTGCAATGTCATACACATACAATATCCATCATGACAATCTGAAGACATTGCATACTGTATGTTCTGAATTGACTGTACCAATTACTAATAGCAGAAAAGGATCCAGGTTGGAATAAATGTATAAAGCCTTATTACGGCAAGTGAAAGGAGCATGAATGCATGAATGATTCCATCTGCTTCCTATTCTATACGCTGTGTGTAGAGACAACCTTTGCAGTCAGAGCAGCATATGCTCATTAACAGGGCTACACCAGCATTCAGCACAAGGTATTTGACCCCTTTGCTCCCACAGTGCTGTGCTGCCATATCAATTGAGAGCTGCCTTATTTAGCCCCCCCCCCACACACACACTTTTCTCTCTCTCTCTCACCTTCTTCCCTCAGTCATTGAGACCCATGCCTGGGCAGAGAAAGAGAGCAGAACAGCGTGGTGCTGTGCTGTCCATAAATAGCAGCTGGTTTAAAAGCCCTCCTTCTGCCGGGAAGTCCTTAATTAAATATGCGATTTAGTTCGACGCCAAGCAGCGAGCAGGCGTATATACAGAAACAGCCGCCTATGGGCTCACCTCGCCCCTGCTGCACAAACAGAGACCTATAAACAATAACTTGCTTTCAACAGCAATGTCATCACAACAAAAGGGGCTTTCGGGAAACTAGTACTGGAGTCCATTTTGGGGGTAAATGATGAATCATTGCGTCAGTTTGCGATCTGTGAACGAGAAACACTTTCACCAGCAGCCATAGAGGCAGACAGTATGTCAACATGAGACAGAATGGACAACCACAACACACTGGCAATGGCTTTAATGCCAAAAAAACATCCTGGCTATGGCTCATTTTGTATGAAAAATATATAGGCTATAGACAGTTACAGTATTTTATGTGCAGACATCCAACACTGGCCTATGGATACCTGGAGTCCCATGCAGGTAGATTAGAGTCACGAAGCAAGCAGACACCAATGACCCTGAAGTGTACAAACAAGCAAGGGTCAAGAGAGGACCTAACTTCCCGACATCCTCCCATCTCAGATGTTACGGCTGGCCTGATCTCTGCTACACATGATATGACAATCTCAGGCCTCGCATGGCTGGCTGGCTTGTTTTGAATTACAAAGACACAGGGAGGAGGGCAGACTGCAGTCAGTGGATGAGTGCACATAGTCTCTGGGATATGAGTGTGAGTGCTCAAGAGCACAGTGTGGAATACAACCAGGCAGTGACAACCTAATCATCTGGGTAGCAGTATGATGTGAATGCGATCTGAGTGACCAGCAGCGTGGGAGAGAGAGGCCCACCTTGCCTGGCGCTCATACTGATTACCTGTGGGTGAGTGAGTGAGTGAGTGAGTGAGTGAGTGAGTGAGTGAGTGAGTGAGTGAGTGAGTGAGTGAGTGTAGCTCTGTGACTGAACAAGCAAGCTGGAGAGAATTGATTGGAAGGTATGCAAACCAGACAAATGAGTAAATTCCCTACCAATCAAAACCTCCTAAAACCCTGCACTGTAGCTCCACGTTTTTAGAGCGGAGGCTGAGGAGAGACTCTACTACCCCGGGATGGATCTAACTGTGAAAGCAGCTCTAAAAAAAATATTTCTCTCCCGGCAATGCTTCCTCTGTGATGTTTCCTTAGAAGTGACTGAAAGCAAGATGCAGTTCAGAAGTGTGTGTGTGTATATGTGTTTGGGAGTGAGAGAGAGGAGGAGCGAGAGAGAGAGAGAGAGATGCAGTTCCCCCAGTCTCCGTAACCAGGTCAGACACATTCAGGTCAGGCTAACGTTTACAGGCACGTACACACACACACGACTTCTCACAATCCTGCTGAGTATGAGACCAGAAAACAGCTTATATTTCCCCCAGTGCCTAGTTCGAAATCACAGGCTACTTTTCTAACGGTTTATGTAGCAACGACAAAGTCATCATTCTGACTGATCATCAACAACATAAAGATTTACAGTCTCCAAAACAACCTTGCATCAGTTGGAGCAACACTATTAATATTTCATGACAAATTGAATGAACCGCTCAGTATGTGTCACACCAGAATACGGTACCCACCAAACACACAACTCTCCTCCCACCCAAGAAAGCAAAGGTAACTGAACTAAATTACTATTGCCCCGTTGCACTCAATTCTTTCATCATGAAGTGCTTTGAGAAGCTAGTTAAGGATCACCCGAGACGCACTTCAATTTGCATAACGCCCCAATAGATTCACAGACAATGCACTACACACTGCCCTATCTCACCTGGACAAGTGGAATAACTATGTAAGAATGCTGTTCATTGACTATAGCTCAGCCTTCAACACCATAGTACCCTCCAAGCTCATCATTAAGCTCGGGGCCCTGGGTCTGAACGCCGCCCTGTGCAACTGGATCCTGGACTTCCTGACGGGCCATACAAGGGTGCGTGCTCAGCTCCCTCCTATACTCCCATGACTGTGTGGCCACACACACCTCCAACTCAATCATCAAGTTTGCAGATGACACAACCAGAGTAGGCCTGATTACCAACAATGACGAGACAGCCTACAGGAAGGAGGTGAGGGCCCTGGCGGAGGGGTGCCAGGAAAAGAACCTCTCCCTTAACTTAAACAAAACAAAGGAACTGATCGTGGACTTCAGGAAAAAGCAGAGGGAGCACGCCCCTATCCACATTGACAGACCGCAGTGGAGAAGGTGGAAAATTCCTTGGCGAACACATCACTGATGATCTGAAATGGAGCACCCACACAGACAGTCTGGTGAAGGTGCCGCAATTTGGCTTGGCCCCTAAGACACTCACAAACTTTTACAGATGCACAATTGAGAGCATCCTGTCGGGCTGTATCACCGCCTAGTACGGCAACTGCATCGCACGCAACCAAAGTGCTCTCCAGAGGGTGGTGCGGTCTGCACAACACATCACCGGGGGCACACTACCTGCCCTCCAGGACACCTACAGCACCTGATGTCACAGGAAGGCCAAAAAGATCATCAAGGACATCAACCTCCCGAGCCACGGCCTGTTCACCCCGCTATCATCCAGAAGGCAAGGTCAGTACAGGTGCATCAAAGCTGGGACAGAGAGACTAAAAAACAGCTTCTATCTTAAGGCCATCAGACTGTTAAATAGCCATCACTAGCCGGCTACCACCCGGTTACTCAACCCTGCAATTTAGATGCTGCTGCCCTATATACATAGACATGGAATCACTGGTCACTTTAATATTGGAACAGTAGACACTTCAATAATGTTTACATACTGCTTTACTCATTTCATATGTATATACTGTATTCTATTCTACTGTATTTTAGTCAATGCTACTGACATTGCTTGTCCTAATATTTATATATTTCTTAATTCCACTATTTTACTTTTAGATTTGTGTGTATTGTTGTGAATTGTTAGATACTACTGCACCGTTGGAGCAAGGAACACAATCATTTCGCTACACCTGCAATAACATCTGCTAAATATGTGTATGTGATCAATAAAATGTGATGTGATTTAAACAAGGCTTTGACAGTAGACTGTCAACACACCACGATGGAGCCACTCACATTATGCTGAAAAGATTAACAACAAATAACATTCAAAGCGATAAAAGGTTCATTGTTTACAGCCATCAAAGCTGCGCAGACAGTGAGATATACTTAATTGATCCCTCTGTACTCACTGAAATGCATTCATTATCAAAGCCATTAGGCCTTTCTTTCCCATTCCAACTTCAGCCTGCCTGTGGGAATGTGCTGCATTTGAAAAGCAGCAGTAATACTGTCTGTATTATTAATATTATAAAAAGGGTTACATTTGCATGACACGGTTTGTATGCGTGTCAGGTTGCATCGTGACTTCTCTTGGATTCAGCATCTGTTTGTTTCACCACTGATTGAGATGTGGGTCTCAGCCAGCATCATTCAAGACTGTAGTTAGTACTAGTAAAGCATCGCTCAATAATGATAAACATAAGTTTTATCAGTCATTTATCATTTGGGTGAAGACATATGGTACATCAAGTAGCCTAAACCAAACCTATGATAAACGTTGCTGTGTGAACGACTGAGGCCGGTTAAGTTCTGTCATTTTCTCAGTGTAACTGCAGCCTATGGCCTGTGTCTGTAATCATGTGTTAGCCCTGGCTATGTCACTGGATTGAAAGGGGCCATTAGAGCAGGGATAACACTGTACTCAGGGAAAATGACTGTAATTTACAATGCAGAAGACTGACAATGCAGTATTACACACACACAAGAGGCCTAATTTCCCTTTTCAAGAAGGGAATCCCTGTTCTAACTAGAGTCAATCTCTCTGCATTTGAGGATTGAATTCTCGGCCATGTCTAATGGTTCCATTGGCCTAGTCCTAGTTGATTAGAGCATGGTGTTTTGCAACAGTTGGATTCTCACATGGGTCATACTAAACTGAATACATGTGTAAATTGCTTTGGCTAAAACAACCATATTGTTTGGTCAATTGAATAATACTTGCCTATTGCTTTTGGGGTAGACAGAACAGGGCTCAGATACCTCTGTGAACGTGTGTGAGAGCAAGGAAATCTGTGTGATGTTACAGGGATAGGGTGATGTTACAAGAAACAATTTATTACAAATAAAAACAGAAATATCACACTTACATATGTATTCAGACCCTTTACTCAGTACTTTGTTGAAGCACCTTTGGCAACACTACAAGCTTGGCACACCTGTTTTTGGAGCGTTTCTCCCAATATTTTCCACAGATCCTCTCAAGCTCTGTCAGGTTGGATGGGGAGTGTTCCTGCACAGCTATTTTCAGGTCTCTCCAAAGATGATCGATCGGGTTCAAGTCCGGGCTTTGGCTGGTCCAGTCAAGAACATTCAGAGACTTGTCCCGAAGCCACTCCTGCGTTGTCCTGGCTGTGTGCTAAGGGTAGTTGTCCTGTTGGGAGGTGAACCTTCACCCCAGTCTGGAGGTCCTGAGTGCTCTGTAGCAGGTTTTCATTCAAGTATCTCTCTGTACTTTACACCATTAATCTTTTCCTCGATCCTGACTAGTCTCCCAGTTCTTGCCGCTGATGAACATCCCCACAGCACGATGCTGCAACCACCACGCTTCACCTTAGGGATGGTGCCAGGTTTCCTCCAGACGTGATGCTTGGATTTCAGGCCAAAGAGTTCAATCTTGATTTCATCAGACCAGAGATTCTTGTTTCTCATGGTTTGGGAGTCCTTTAGGTGCCTTTTGGCAAACTCCAAGCAGGCTATCATGTGCCTTTTACTGAAGAGTGACCACTCTACCACAAAGGCCTGATTTCTTCCATCTCCACAGAGGAACTCTGGAGCTCTGTCAGAGTGAGCATCTCCCCCAATTGCTCAGTTTGGCCAGGCGGCCAGCTTTAGGAAGAGTCTTGGCGGTTCCAAACTTCTTCCATTTAAAAATGATGGAAGCCATTGTGTTCTTGGGATCATCAATGCTGCAGAAATGTTTTGGTACCCTTCCCCAGATCTGTGCCTTGACACAATCCTGTCTCGGAGCTCTATGGACAATTCCTTCGACCTCATGGTTTGGTTTTTGCTCTGACATGCACTATCAACTGTGGGACCATACATAGACAAGTGTTTGCCTTATGTCCAATCAATTTACCACAGGTGAACTCCAATCAAGTTGTAGCAAAATGTCAAGGATGATCAATGGAAACAGGATGTACTTGAGCTTTATTTTGAGTATCATAGCAAAGGATCTGAATACTTACGTAAATAAGGTAATTCAGTTGTTTTGATTTAATAAATGTTCAAATAATCTATAAACCTGTTTTGGCTTTGTCATTATGGGGTATTGTGTGTAGATTGATGAGGCAAACAATTAATTTTAGAATAAGGCTGTAAAGTAACAAAATGTGGAAAAAGGTAAGGGGTCTGAATACTTTCCGAATGCACTGCCCATCGAAGGCACAACATATACATGATACATCAGGAAGATGTAGTATAGAGAGCGTTAGCACATTGACAAGACAAGACGTCTTGCACATGTATTTAGAATGTCTACATTGGAAATTATACAGTTCTACATTGTTTATACGTCAGCCAGGCATCAACATTCTATTCTGATGTCTCGGCGTCATCTGGCCAACGTGGAAATGTTCTCCAAACTACATACTGTGTGATCACGCTATCCATAGCCGATGTGAGCAAGACTTTTAAACAGGTCAACATTCACAAAGCCGCGGGGCCATACGGATTACCAGGACGTGTACTGAAAGCATGCGCGGACCAACTGGCAAGTGTCTTCACTGACATTTTCAACCTCTCCCTGACCGAGTCTGTAATACCTACATGATTTAAGCAGATCACCATAGTCCCTGTGCCAAAGAAAGCGAAGGTAACCTGCCTTAACGCCACGTAGCACACACATCAGAAGTCATGAAGTGCTTTGAAAGGCTGGTCATGGCTCACATCAACACCATCATCCTGGAAATCCTAGACCCACTCCAATTCGCATAATGACCCAACATATCCACAGATCTCAAATCGCACTCCACACTGCCCTTTCCCACCTGGACAAAAGGAACACCTATGTGAGAATGCTGTTCATTGACTACAGCTCAGCGTTCAACACCATAGTACCCACAAAGCTCATCACTAAGCTAAGGACCCTGGGTCAAAACATCTCCCTCAGCAACTGGATCCTGGACTTCCTGACAGGCCGCCCCCAGGTGGTAAGGGTAGGCAACAACACATCTGCCACGCTGATCCTCAACACTGGGGACCCTCAGGGGTGCGTTCTTAGTCCCCTCCTGTACTGCCTGTTCACCCATGACTGCGTTGCTAAGCACAACTCCAACACCATCATTAAGATTGCTGACGACACAACAGTGGTAGGCCTGATCACCGACAACGATGAGACAGCCTATAGGGAGGAGGTCAGAGACCTGACAGTTTGGTGAAAGAACAACAACCTCTCTCTCAATGTAAACAAGACAATGACTACAGAAAAAGGAGGGCCGAACAGGTCCCCATTAACATGGACAGGGTAGTAGCGGAGCGAATTGAGAGTTTCAAGTTCCTTGGTGTCCACATCACCAACAAACTATCATGGTCCAAACACACCAAGACAGTCGTGAAGAGGGAATGACAATGCCTTTTCCCCCACAGGAGACTGAAAAGATTTGGCATGGGTCCCCAGATCCTCAAAAAGTGTTACAGATGCACCATCACTGCCTGGTATGGAAAATGTAAAGCATATTGTTTTTATTATTGCCCGTATAATTTAGTAGCTTTGACATGCATTGTCCAAACAGCGGCTGAATGGCAAATGCGATCTAATGCCGACGTCTCAGCGGCATCTCGACAATGTGCAAACGCTCTACATACTACATCGTCAGCGAGATGTATGTGTACTGTCTGGGCTGTAGCTCAATTCCACCTCGCAAAGTTTGTATTTCACAACCTTCCCATTTAACTTCTCAAACTATTGCCATATAGGACTTCGCTGCTGTCGCTTCCCTGTCTCACGCTCTGCTATTTTTTAACTGTTAACGAGGATGACGTGCGGACCGCTTTATATCACTGAAAAATCATTTGAATGATGCATATCTCCTACTAAGGTTACAGGATTTTTGCATTAGGTATTTGTTTCATTTAAACGCAACACCCCTAGTTGGCAGCTTAGGACTTATAAATGGCCCTCAGTGTTCCACAACCGTCATGTACAGTACAGTGACAAGTGCTGAGGCCTGAGGTTGATCTGTCAACACTTCTGCGGGGGAAAAAACTTCTGCTACTACCACTAACAGGAAGTGAAGACAGAGAACATGGTGTCAGAAGTCTACTGTGACTATATAATATGCAAAAGAATAGCAGAGCCCATAACCAGCAACCACTGGTATGTCAGATATTTATATTAATCTGCCTAAATGGCTACGGTAAGGATTGTATATTGTGTAAAACTGACCCTAGTTCTGTGGTTGGAACCTCTACCGTAAGCAAGAAGTAAAGATTGAGAACATTGCTTAAGCTGGAGTCTCGATTTGGAGAGAAGCACCAGTCAAGATGTCGAGAGGATAGAAGGAAGCTGAACAGCAGAGATGAGAGTAGGCAGCTCAGTAAAGCCAGAGGACATGAAGAGGCAGGTGATTAGCTCGAGGAGGAAAGCTTGAATCGCTCTCTGGTCCTGACCACAGCCATAACACTGGGGAGCACATTCGGTCTACCTCGCTCTTTTTTTCTTTATTTCTTTCAGTCACACTTCCTTTATTTTCTTCTTGTTCTTGCTCCTCCTCTCTGCCCACAAGAGTTTAATGACAACTCTCTCACTATGTTCAGTTACTGGTGTGGGTATATGCTACCTAAGCTAGTAAGGGGAGGGAATGATAATTTCCTGGTTGGCCCTGTGTGACAAAAGATAAACATCACGCTAAGCACGATTCATTGACTTGTTTGTCAATGGGCCTACAGTCTGTCTACATAACACTAGTGATAAAAACAGCCTCTGAGGTTAAGCAACATTATGATCACAAAGCTTACATAAAAGCAGGTTTATATTGGATGCATTAGCAGCAGTCCAGAGTGGCTAATGGATGTGACACTTCACCACTATTCAGAGTAGTATGAACAGAGACAGAGAAGGCCAAGACAATGTAGGCTTCCACCTGACTGTGCTGCTGCTCCAGTTTCAACTGTTCTGCCTTATTATTATTCGACCATGCTGGTCATTTATGAACATTTGAACATCTTGGCCATGCTCTGTTATAATCTCCACCCGGCACAGCCAGAAGAGGACTGGCCACCCCACATAGCCTGGTTTCTAGGGAGTTTTTCCTAGCCACCCTGCTTCTACACCTGCATTGCTTGCTGTTTGGGGTTTTAGGCTGGGTTTCTGTACAGCACTTTGAGATATCAGCTGATGTACGAAGGGCTATATAAATACATTTGATTTGATTTGGGCTCTGAAAAAAAAAAAAGACTAAAGCTGTGTTCGAATACTCATACTAACTGCACTATTTGTGATGTGAATTGAGTATATAGTATGCTTATTTGTCATTGTATGGATATAGTTAGTATGCCAAAAGTTCCCGGACGACATACTAAATTCACCAAAATACGAAGTATACATGCAGTGTACACTATTTCCGTGCTTTTAGGGCCCATAATGCAATTCCTCTAAAATGGGCGTGGCTTCATACATTTTCAGATTTGAACATGTATGAAGACGAGAACAAATTAATTGCTTTAACTAATTATGACAAATGTTAAGAAAATGTTGAAAAACGTAATGCCTTATTAAATAAGTTACGTTACTGACAATTTGTTAGCTACGCTATCCTTACAAACCGCATAGCATTACAGCAGTATGTACCGGTATGTTAGCTAGTTACCTAACGTTAGTTGGCTACTAATACATCGAACTTGCCAGGCAGTTTATTAACTCTCTGCTTTCTAATTAACATCCCAATATTTATTGACTTGATTATTTATATAATTCTTAGCTAAGTGGTATAGTCGTGCGATTCAATGGCTATCTAATCCGATTTCTCTCGCGCAGAATAACTCATGAATTTACGAATGCTCAACACCCGTTAAGTACGGCTTGCGTTAGTAAACGTCGGCAAAAAAAAGCTTTGCCAGTAGCACAGTTACAAACGCTCTGGATTACAGGAAAACAGCCTAACCAGCTCTGCTAGGGCGGGTAAAATGGTCAGAGTGAGGTGTTCTCTCATTTGTGTTTGGAAGTAGCTAGCGTACACTAGCCAGTTATCTTTGGTGCTTGACTGCCGTTGAATGCTCAGATCAACCCTACTCCTCGGCCAGTGTCCAGCAGTGTGCGCTCTGAACGCTCCTGGGGGGGAAGTGCTCTGAATTTACGAACGGACAATCTGACAACGCTCTGGATTTACGAACGCCCAGAGAACACTCTGGCACTCCAGATTGAATTCACGAACACACCTGAAATCTTAAAATGTTTAACTAGTCATTTGTTATGCTAACAAGCTAGCAAGAGGTTACATAGCAACAGCATCAACTTCCAGTAGAAGTTCCATCAACTTCTAGTACGCTCAACTGAAACGATACGGGTAATTTACAGTATACGAAAATGAATTAATAGTATATAGTATGTAGTATATACTCATTGAGTATGTAGTATACAGTATGTTAGTAATGGGTATTCGAACACAGCTTAAGTAAGGAAATGTACAGCCTAACCACTAGGTCTGTGATGGTCATGGAATTTTGGATGACGGCTATTGGTCAGTCAAATGAACTTAACCTCACAAATGCCAGGCTTTTTTAATTTTTACGGTCAAGACGGTTATTTCATTTCCATGGCGGTCTTCATCCATAATCGGCGGTTACACGATTATACAGTAATTGTGCCAGCCCTATTCCCCTCTCTCCACTGGGATTCTCAGCCTCTAACCCTATTACAGGGGCTGAGTCACTGGCTTACTGGTGCTCTTCCATGCCGTCCCTAGGTGGGTGCGCCACTTGAGTGGGTTGAGTCACTGACGTGATCTTCCTGTCTGGGTTGGCGCCCCCCCCCCTTGTCTCAGGATGGTTGGTGGTGGAAGATATCCCTCTAGTGGTGTGGGGGCTGTGCTTTGGCAAAGTGGGTGGGATTATATCCTGCCTGATTGGCCCTGTCCGGGGGTATCGTCGGATGGGGCCACAGTGTCTCCCGACCCCTCCTGTCTCAACCTCCAGTATTTATGCTGCAGTAGTTTATGTGTCGGGGGGCTAGGGTCAGTCTGTTATATCTGGAGTATTTCTCCTGTCTTATCCGGTGTCCTGTGTGAGTTTAAGTATGCTCTCTCTAATTTGCTCTTTCTTTCTTTCTCTCAGAGGACCTGAGCAATAGGACCATGCATCAGGACTACCTGGCCTGATGACTCCTTGCTGTCCCCAGTCCACCTGGCCGTGCTGCTGCTCCAGTTTAAACTGTTCTGCCTGCGGCTATGGAACCCTGACCTATTCAGCAGACGTGCTGTGCTACCTGTCCCAGACCTGCTGTTTTCAACTCTCTAGAGACAGCAGGAGTGGTAGAGATACTCTGAATGATCAGCTATGAAAAGCCTGGCTCGTTGAGTAATTTTCCAGAATTTTACATAATTATGACATAACATTGAAGGTTGTGCAATGTAAAAGCAATATTTAGACTTAGGGTTGCCACCCGTTCCATAAAATACGGAACGGTTCCGTGATGCACTAAAATAATAAACGTTTTGTTTTCGAAATGATAGTTTCCGGATTTGACAATATTAATGACCAAAGGCTCATATTTCTGTGTTTATTATATTTATAATTAAGTCTATGATTTGATATTTGATTGAGCAGTCTGACTGAGAGGTGGTAGCAGGCTCGTAAGCATTCATTGAAACTTTACTGCGTTTGCCAGCAGCTCTTAGCAATGCTTGTTTCACAGCGCTGTTTATGACTTCAAGCCTATCAGCTCCTGAGATTAGGCTGGCAATACTCAAGTGCCTATTAGAACATCCAATAATCAAAAGTATATGAAATACAAATGGTATAGAGAGAAATAGTCAACGCATCATAATTCCTATAATAACTACAACCTAAAACTTCTTAACTGGGAATATTGAAGAACTGGGAATATTGAACCATCAGCTTTCATATGTTCTGAGCAAGGAACTTAGACGTTATAATTTTTACATTGCACATATTGCACTTTTACTTTCTTCTCCAACACTGTGTTTTTGCATTATTTAAACTGGGAATTTGATATGAGCATGTTTCATTATTTATTTATTTGATGTATTTATTATTTGATGTATTACATTAAGTTAAAATAAAAGTGTTCATTCAGTATCATTGTAATTGTCATTATTACAAATATATATATATAAAATATGGCCGATTTATCGGTATCGGCTATTTTTGGTCCTCAAATAATCGATATCGGCGTTGAAAAATCATAAATCGGTCGACCTATAAAATATATTTTATATTCTTCAAAGTAGTCACCTGTCACGGCAGATTTCACCCTTTACCTTGATGACAGCTTTGCACACTCTTGGCATTCTCTAAACCAGCTTCATGGGGTCGTCATCTGGAATGCATTTCAATTAACTGGTGTGCCTTGTTAAAAGTTCATTTGTGGAATTTCTATCCTTCTTAATGCGTTTGAGCCAATCAGTTGTGTTGTAACAAGGTAAAGGTGGCATACAGAAGAAAGCCCTACTTGGTAAAAGACCAAGTCCATATTATGACAAGAACAACTCCAATAAGCAGAGAAACAACAGTCCCTCATTACTTTAAGAATTGAAGAAGGTCAGTTAATCTGGAGCATTTCAAGAACTTTTCAAGTTTCTTTAAGTGCAGTCGCAAAAACCTTCAAGCACTATGATGAAACTGGCTATCATGAGGACCGCCAGAGGAAAGGAAGACCCAGAGTTACCTCTGCTGCAGAAGATAAGTTCATTAGAATTACCAGTCTCAAAAATTGCTACATCAGATGTAATGGAGTGCTACATCAGATGACCTGGCCTCCACAATCACCTGACCTCAACCCAATTGAGATGAGTTGGACCGCAGAGTGAAGGGAAAGCAGCCAACAAGCGCTCAGCATGTGGGAACTCTTTCAAGATTGTTGGAAAAGCATTCCAGGTGAAGCTGGTTGAGAGAATGCCAAGAGTGTGCAAAACTGTCATCAAGGCAAAGGGTGGCTACTTTGAAGAATCTCAAATCTCAAATATACTTTTATTTGTTTAACACTTTTTTGGTTACCACATGTGTTATTTCATAGTTGTGATTATTCTACAATATAGAACATGTGGAAAAACCCTTGAATGAGTAGGTGTGTCCAAACTTTTGACTGGTACTGTATGTGAAATTCACTTGGATTTAGAATAGACAATTATCATGCACCTGTCGGAACAGGGGCAGGGGAAGAGAATACATGTAATCTATGCACTTAAAAAAAAAGACTTGCCTGTGCTAACGATTCTCACAAGCCAGGCAAAGTAAATTGATACAAATTACTTTGCTTGTGATGCACGCCGCTCAAATGATACAAATCTCAGAGCCTGAGTGCAACGGACAACGATACAGATGTAACCATTTGCTATTTAATGTATTGTCTGAGCGTTACAAGTCAACATTCCATATGCATTTCGCAGCACACCTGAGAGTTCCTCGGGGCACACCAGTGTGTCACGACTGGTCTATCAAGTGGTATCCTGAGAGTTCAACATGTCCTTAGATCAGCCACAACACCACGTCTGGTTAATATTCAACAGTGTTGAGGCCAGACCAGGCAACCTCCTGCAATGGAAAATACACTGGATGGGAGTGTAGTGAGGAAGGGTGCACTGAGCACTATGAGAGATCTCTGTTGTCGGGGCCTCCCGAGTGGCGCAGTAGTCTAAGGCACTGCATTGCAGGAAGACCCATGGGGCGGATCACAATTGGTCCAGCGTTGTCCAGGTTAGGGGAGGGTTTGGCCGGCAGGGACATCCTTGTCCCATCACGCACTAGCAACTCCTGTGGCGGGCCGGGCACCAGGCGTATGTTTCCTCTGACACAATGGTGTGGCTGGCTTCTGGGTTAAGTGAGGAATTGTGTCAAGAAGCAGTGTGAATTGTGTTTCGGAGGACTCACGGCGATCAACCTTCGCTTCTCCCGATTCCATACGGGAGTTGCAGCGATTAGCCAAGACTTTAACTACCAATTGGATACCACGAAATTGAGGAGAAAAATGGGTAGAACATTATTTTTTTTATGGAATAAAATAAGATCATGATGGAGCTGCTGCTGTTCTAAAGGGCCCGCTTGGATTTGTAGCTTCTAATGCAAAGGCATTCATCAGCAGAAACCCCATGCATTCAACCTGGACCTCAACCACAGCTTTGTTTCTTTCTCTCCATTTGTCTCTTCGTCTCTTTCTGGTGCTCTTTCCCCCGGCTCTTCCTCCCTCCTGTGCTTTTCCTCATTGTTCTTTCTCATCTGCACTTTCCTCCTTTCTCTCCCACTATCACTGTCTCTCAGCAGCCCAGCACTTAGCCAACAACGAGTTTGAAATTAAACAGTGGCTTAAGAGGATTCATCTCTGGAGAAGCCAGCTGCATTTGACGTGCAGCGCAAGGTATTTGTTGATTAATAAGGGAGTGAGAGCACCTAAAATGTAGAAACAACATTGTAGAGGAGAAACAGAACTCTTCTACCAATCAATCAATCAAATGTTATTAATTTACATTCTTCTCATGAAGTGCTTCACAGTGACCTGGCTTTAATGTGTCTTCCGTCCTCATATAGGCCCCTAGGCCTGTGTTTACTCTTTTTACAGAGTGTTTGATCTCCCGTACAGCCTCATTCATTAGGCCAGATGGGACTCTCAGAAAGGGGCTGATTGGTCAGCAACACCAGTCCAATTGGGCACTCTGGAGCAGGCCTACATGGGGGAGAATCTCTAGGCAGAAATGCTTATTTCAGCTGCTGCCACAGATAGAACAGTAACAGTAGTGTAGCCTACATTACCATCTGCCTGGAATAGACTCTTAAAGGGAATCATGAGTCTTTACTCAAGCAAGTGAGGACATCCCAACATTTAGTTAGCTGGCTAGTCTAGCAGGCTAAAATAACTAACTTTAGCTGGTTGGCTAGCCGGCAAATTAACTGCATATACCGGTAACACTTGACAACTGGTTAGATGGCGTTATGTATTTCCAAAACATTGGTTTACTTTAATGTAGCTGTAAGCTAGGTGTTGATAGCAACTGGCAGACTCACGCAGTGCTAACGTTAGCAGGCTAGTAGGGCTAACTTTAGCAGACTAGTTGGCTAGCAACCTTGCAAGCTGATTTGTAACAATAAATTCAGTATTTGCTTGTAAGTTGTTTAAAATATACATTAGTCGTGCATGCAATCGTTTTGGTTTAATTTGAAGTTTTACATTTGAAGTTATTTCTGTTGGTGTTTACGTTATAGGAAATAGGCTAGCTTGCCGGGTCCTTTATATTACGTCACACCCCAAATGTTTTTTTCGGCATGACTTCGGCATTCTGATCAGTTTTATGTAATAACTAGAAAAATCGAAAAATGAGGTGTAACTTTGCATTGGGACTTTTGATGACTATTCTAATGCAAATTCAGATGTTACGTGTGGGTACGTATATGCTACCTACCCTTTAACAATTTCTGTGGGTGGCAGGGAGAGAAAGGCAGGGAAATATTGCATGGCACATAATCCTGTTTTGGTCCAAAAGAGAGCCCTCAGTTTCCCTCTGAATGGGTCACAATAATAAACTCAGCAAAAAAAGAAAATGTCCCCTTTTCAGGACCCTGTCTTTCAAAGATAATTTGTAAAAATCCAAATAAATTCACAGATCTTCATTGTAAAGGGTTTAAACACCGCTTCCCATGCTTGTTCAATGAACCGTCGTTAAGACACTAACAGCTTACAGACGGTAGGCAATTAAGGTCACAGTTATGACAACTTAGGACATTAAAGAGGCCTTTCTACTGACTGAAAAACACCAAAAGAAAGATGCCCTGCTCATCTATGTGAACGTGCCTTAGGCATGCTGCAAGGAGGCATGAGGACTGCAGATGTGGCCAGGGCAATAAATTGCAATGTACATACTGTGAGACGCCTAAGAGAGCACTACAGGACGGACAGCTGACCATCCTCGCAGTGGCAGACCACGTGTAACACCACCTGCACAGGATCGGTACATCCGAACATCACACCTGCAGGACAGGTACAGGATGGCAACAACAACTGCCCGAGTTACACCAGGAAAGCATAATCCCTCCATCAGTGCTCAGACTGTCCGCAGTAGGCTGAGAGAGGTTGGACTGTGGGCTTGTAGGCCTGTTGTAAGGCAGGTCCTCACCAGACATCACCGGCAACAATGTCACCTATGGGCACAACCCCCCCGTCACTGGACCAGACAGGACTGGCAAAAAGTGCTCTTCACCGACGAGTCGCAGTTTTGTCTCACCAGGAGTGATGGTCGGATTTGCGTTTATCGTCAAAGGAATGAGCGTTACACCCGAGGCCTGTTCTCTGGAGCGGGATCGATTTGGAGGTGGAGGGTCCGTCATGGTCTGGGGTGGTGTGTCACAGCATCATCGGACTGAGCTTGTTGTCTTTGCAGGCAATCTCAACGCTGTGCGTTACAGGGAAGACATCCTCCTCCCTCATGTGGTATCCTTTCTGCAGGCTCATCCTGACATGACCCTCCAGCATGACAATGCCACCAGCCATACTACTCGTTCTGTGCGTGATTTCCTGCAAGGCAGGAATGTCAGTGTTCTGCCATGGCCAGCGAAGAGCCCAGATCTCACGTCTGGGATTTGTTGGATCGGAGGGTGAGGGCTAGGGCCATTCCCCCCAGAAATGTCCGGGAACTTGCAGGTGCATTGGTGGAAGTGGGGTAACATCTCACAGCAAGAACTGGCAAATCTGGTGCAGTCCATGAGGAGGAGATGCACTGCAGTACTTAATGCAGCTAGTGGCCACACCAGATACTGACTGTTACTTTTGATTGACCCGCCCTTTGTTCAGGGACACATTATTCAATTTCTGTTAGTCACATGTCTGTTGAACTTGTTCACTTTATGTCTCAGTTGTTGAATCTTGTTATGTTCATACAAATATTTCCACAAGTTAAGTTTGCTGAAAATAAACGCAGTTGACAGTTAGAGGACGTTTCTTTTTTTGCTGAGTTTGAAATGTCCAGACCTCAGAAAAATCAATTAGGCCTATTATTAAATAACTGAAAAGCTGTTTAGGACAGTAATGAATGACATAGTTAAGGACCAGTTATTGACAAGTCTGAGCCTTTCGGGTAAAACACTGGGGTAAATCCCGATGGAAATGTGCCATTAATTAAAATATATCTTGCAACACTTAGGTTTTCTGAAACAACTCAAAAAATAATTTTTAAAAGCTTTTCAATGCGACAGTATAGGATAAGCACAGGTCCTCCTTGCAATTTGTCTACCCTGGTGTTGTTTATCAGCAGATAGTTTAACCCCCACACTGTGTGTAGATTGAAATCTGTTGGCATGTATTAAGAGTATGTAGGTAGGCCCACATTTGCAGTCAAATCATTGCATATGTTCCTCTATGTCAGGGTTCTGGCGACCCGCGGGCTGAATTTGGCCCGTGGGTGGTTTTATTTGGCCCAAGTTTTCATTGTTGGACATAGACTGTAAAACATCAGGAAATCAGCTCCAAGAGATTTTTAGTTTGGAAATCTGTACTCAAGTATTCAGTGCTTGCTGTGCCGCGGTGCTAGCTGTGCCACTAGAGATCCTGGTTTGAGTCCAGGCTCTGTCGCAGCCGGCCATGACCGGGAGACCCATGGGGCGGCGCACAATTGGCCCAGCGTCGTCCTGGTTAGGGGAGGATTTGGCCTGGCAGGGATGCTCTTGTCCCATCGCGCTCTAGTGACTCCTGTGGCGGGCCAGGCGCAATGCATGCTGACCCAATCGCCAGTGGTACGGTGTTTCCTCCGAAACATTGGTGCGGCTGGCTTCGGGGTTAAGCGGGCATTGTGTCAAGAAGCAGAGCGGCTGGGCTGGGTTGTGTTTCGGAGGACGCACGGCTCTCGACCTTCACCTCTCCCGAGTCCGTACGGGAGTTGCAGCGATGGGACAAGACTGTAACGACCAATTGGATACCACGAAATTAGGGAGAAAAAGGGGAAATAAAATAAATACATATTTTATCAGATTAGGATTCTTGCGGTCAATTTTCAGTCTATAAATCAACAACCTCTGCATAATCAAAACAGTTGCTTTGTGAGACGGTGTTCACAGTTAGCCATTGTTATGTAAATGATGAAGAGATGAAGAGTACCAGTGGCCTGCCCTTGGCCCCAAGTGAGAGCAGATCCGCCGGAGCCTTGGCCAAGTTAGACACGGGTACTGGCATGCATAGATGGAAACCGAAACGTGTCTTCTGGGTAAAACACTGTGGTAAATTCTGTATGGAAATGTACCCCCACCATGGCACATTTCAATACAGGATTTAACACAGTGTTTTACACAAAAGGCTCAGAGGAGAGCTCCTGGTGTGCTTATGCAAAACATGAGCCCAAACCTGAAAAGCATCAACAGGAACAGCACCCCACCCTGTTCTCCCGGAGGCCAAAAGATAGGACACATTGACCGGCCAAAGTGTCTTAAATGACCGATTTAACAGGCGTGCGAGCAGTCTCGAGTCAGACCTCTTGATCATGTAGACGAGCGACCACAGAAACAAGCATGTTAACAACCCTTTCCAGGCCTTATTGCAAATTACATATGCTTGAGAAAGCTAAAGTCAGACCAGTAACAGAGCAAGGCAATGAAGGCTATGGAGGATCCAGAGATTGCCATGTTACAGAAAAGATACGTGAGGGGTAGTCTATTCAGCCACTTTTGGGGTCAAATGGAGGTTGTCTGAAAAAACGTTCTTTATCATTAAAAAACACCACATTTCATCAACCAGCCTTGATCAGAGTCATGATGTTAGCCAGAGCTAGGTTCAAAGTCAAGCCAAGCAGGCCATTACACAGAGCAAGGCTCAAAGTCATACCCAGCAGGCCATTCATTACCTTACCTTGTCATTTATGACCCGGGCTACTGGATCCCAAGTGGTGGCAGGTGAGAGACCCAACAGCAGCACAGGTGCTTATCTGGAGAAGGGAATAAGCAGATACGTTGGTTAAGTACAGAAACACTTATGCTAAATCTTCTCATAATCTTAGGGTTAAGCCTAAATGGCCCATTACCCTTATTAGACAGGATTATCCAAGCCAAATGATCTTTATCTACTTAAACCAACATGGAGAAAGGGGGGGGGGGGGGGGGGGGTTATGTGATGTAAGGATTTTGCAAAAGAGCTGTTTTTGTTCATTGCATTCAGTGATACTCCGGAGCTAGGAGTCCATAATTCCACCATACCCCTCTCTGAGGCTATGCTCATAAAATAAACAGTTTATCTGAGGCAGTGCAATAGGCCGACATTTCATTGTGTCGTTTTACATATCGACTTTTGTGACACTCCGATTTGAAAACAAAAACAAAACACAAACAATGCAGTGTTTACAAATAGCTTATTAGGCTACATTGACTTTTGAATCAATTAGGGATGCCAATTTCAGTCAATTTTGCTGCCGACTAACTGACCCTCATTAAAAAAATTTAAAAAACAGTAAAATTAAGAGACCAACAGAAAATACTATCAGAGATCTGTTTATGATGACGAGATGCTTATATTTCTGCTCTGGCAATAGGAGTCTTCCCAAGGCTCGAAGGTAGGCGACAAGCTTAGGCCCAAAATAAACCCAAAGAAATGTATTGGGTTTATTTTGGACATATTTTGGTGAGAGTGAAACCTCCTGCTTTGACTCTTCCTATCTGAGACTATGCATGATACAAGGACAATTTTCATTAAGAGCTTAATGGAAACATGCAACAATAGCAAGCCTATTGTTTTACTGTTCAAAAAGCTACTGCCTATTATTGAATTTGCAACTCTTGCAATGAATAATAAAACGTAATCTTTAAACATTTGCCAAAATGCAGTTCTCGGAAAACACCGTTCTAAACCTATTGCGAGCAGTTGTTACAGTAATTGAAATCTCTGTTAGAAACTTTAAAAAAGGGTGAATCTAATAGCAACAACTATGATGGGTTACTAATATAGGATTCTGCTTTGGCTTCTGGACAATGAAAGAAAGTTGATATGAAATCCAATAGAACACGAGAGAAATTCTGGTTAATGGCATGAGGAAGTCTTTATAAAATAATTGCCTTGTTTCTACGGATGGATTTTGCAAGGCTACTTTGAAACAAGGTAAGACATGCCTCACTAGTTGAAGTAAAGTAAAACGTTCAGGTTTCAAACAATTAAACCACAGACAGAGCAATGAGACCGATATTACTACCAAATATATGGTAGTGAGAGGAAGCCCAGTGGCCTGCAGTGGGTGAAGATGGAACGAGATGGATTTTGACCGACATTCTGCAAATTTTCACATTGATTAACATTTCATCTCAATACAGTTTGCAGTTCCCAAAACTACTATCTGTTACGAACAGAGTGGACTACGTTTTGTAGACTTTACCCATTGCCAAAGTAAAAAAACAATGTGTTGTTTAGGAGTGCAAAGGCTAATTGAGTAATTGCACACGAGCACTTCAGAGTATACGTTCCCTAACGGAAATGCTTACAAGCAAAAATTAAAGCAAGAAGCACCAGTGACTTGATCAATAAAAAAGTGGTCAGATGAAGCAGATGCTAAGCTACAGGACTGTTTTGCTAGCACAGACTGACATATGTTCTGGGATTCCTCCGATGGCATTGGAGTACACCACATCAGTCAATGGCTTCATCAATAAGTGCATCGATGACATCATCCCCACATTGACCACACGTACATACCCCAACCGGAAGCCATGTCTTATAGGCAACATCCGCACTGAGCAAAAGGCTAGAGCTTACGCTTTCGAGGAGTGGAACTCGTCGGATGTGTTAGGGCTTGCAAACCATTAGACTACAAAGGAAAGCACAGCCGAGAGCTGCCCAGTGACATGAGCCTACCAGATGAGCTAAACTACTTCTATGCTCGCATCGAGGCAAATGACACTGAAACATGCAAGAGAGCACCAGCTGTTCTGGAAGACTGTGTGATCACGCCGACCTGTAGCAGTCACGTCTGTAGTCATGAAGTGCTTTGAAAGGCTGGTCATGGCTCACATCAACACCATTATCCCAGAAACCTTAAACCCACTCCAATTTGCATATCGTCCCAACAGATCCACAGATGATGCCATCTCTATTGCACTCCACACTGCCCTTTCCCACCTGAACAAAAGGAACACCTATGTGAGAATGCTACTCATTGACTACAGCTCAGCGTTCAACACCATAGTGTCCTCAAAGCTCATCAATAAGCTAAGAACCCTGGGACTAAACACCTCCCTCTGCAACTGGACCCTGGACTTCCTGACGGGCCGCTCCCAGGTGGTAAGGGTAGGTAACAATACATCCGCCACGCTGATCCTCAGCCCCCTCCTGTACTCCCTGTTCACTAAGTTGGCTGATGACACAAGTGGTAGGCCTGATCACCGACAACAATGAGACAGACTATAGGGAGGTCGGAGACCTGTCCGTGTGGTGCCAGGACAACAACCCCTCAATGTGATCAAGACAAAAGAGATGATTGTGGACTACAGGAAAAAGATGACTGAGCACGCCACCCTTCTCATTGACAGGTCTGCAGTGGAGCAGGTTGAGAGCTTCAAGTTCCTTGGTGTCCACATCACCAACAAACTAACATGGTCCAAGCACACCAACACAGTCATGAAGAGGGCACGACAAAACCTATTCCCCCTCGTGAGACTGAAAAGATTTGGCATGGGTACTAGAGGTCGACTTCAAGTTTTCAGAACAATTATTTTTGGACACCGATTTTGCAGATTTTTTTTTTTTTTAGACCTTTATTTAATCTTTATTTATCTAGGCAAGTCAGTTAAGAACACATTCTTATTTTCAATGACGGCCTAGGAACGGTGGGCTAACTGCCTCGTTCAGGGGAAGAACGACAGATTTTCACCTTGTCATCTCGGGGGACCCAATCTTGCAACCTTACAGTTAACTAGTCCAACGCAATAACGACCTGCCTCGCCTGATACGCGAATGCAGTAAGCCAAGGTAAGTTGTTAGCTAGCATTAAACTTATCTTATAAAAAACAATCAATCAATCATAAATCACTAGTTAACTACACATGGTTGATGATATTACTAGATATGTCCTGCGTTGCATATAATCTGACTGAGCATACAAGTATCTGACTGAGCGGTGGTAGGCAGAAGCAGGCGCGTAAACATTCATTCAAACAGCACTTTCGTGCATTTTGCCAGTAGCTCTTCGTTATGCGTCAAGCATCGCGTTGTTTATGAATTCAAGCATATCAATTCCCGAGATGAGGCTGGTGTAACCGAAGTGAAATGGCTTGCTAGTTAGCGCACGCTAATAGTGTTTCAAACGTCACTCGCTCTGAGCCTTGGAGTGGTTGTTCCCCTTGCCCTGCATGGGTAATGCTGCTTTGAGGGTGGCTGTTGTCGTTGTGTTCCTGGTTCGAGCCCAGGGAGGAGCGGGACGGAAGCTATACTGTTACACTGGCAATACTAAAGTGCCTATAAGAACATCCAATAGTCAAAGGTTAATGAAATACAAATGGTATAGAGGGAAATAGTCCTATAATTCCTATAATAACTACAACCTAAAACTTCTTACCTGGGAATATTGAAGACTCATGTTAAAAGGAACCACCAGCTTTCATATGTTCTAATGTTCTGAGCAAGGAACTGAAACGTTAGCTTTCTTACATAGCACATATTGCACTTTTACCTTCTTCTCCAACACTTTGTTTTTGCGTTATTTAAACCAAATAGTTTCATTATCTATTTGAGGCTAAATTGATTTTATTGATGTATTATATTAAGTTAAAATAAAAGTGTTCATTCAGTATTGTTATAATTGTCATTATTACAAATTAAAAATAAAATAAAATATATATATATATATTTTTTTAATCGGCCGACTAATCGGCATCGGCTTTTTTTTGGGGGGGGGGGGGGGGGGGGGGGGGGGCCCTCCAATAATCGGTATCGGCGTTGAAAAATCATAATCGGTCGACCTCTAATGCGTACTCAGATCCTCAAAAGATTCTACAGCTGCACCATCGAGAGCATCATGACTGGTTGCATCACTGCCTGGTATGGAAACAGCTCGGCCTCCCGACCGCAAGGCACTACAGAGGGTAGTGCGAACTGCACAGTACATCACAAGCTTCCTGCCATCCAGGACCTTAATACAAGGCAGTGTCAGAGGAAGGCCCTAAAAATGGTCAAAGACTCCAGCCAACCTTGTCATAGACTGTTCTCTCTGCTACCGCACAGCAAGCGGTACCAGAGCGCCAAGTCTAGGTCTAAGAGGCTTCTAAACAGCTTCTACCCCCAAGCCATAAGACTCCTGAATACCTAATCAAATGGCTACCCAGACTATTTGCATTGCCCCCCCCCCACCCCTCTTTTACACCACTGCTACTCTCTGCTGTTATCATCTATGCATAGTCACTTTAATAACTCTACCCACATGTACATATTACCTCAGCTATCCAGTGTCCCTGCACATTGACTCTGTACCGGTACCCCCTGGACATAGTCTCACTGTTGTTATCTTACTGCTGCTCTTTAATTACTTGTCACTTTTATTTCTTGTTCTTATCATTTTTTTGTTTTTTTCCCTCCATTTTTTTTACTGCATTGTTGGTTAGGGGCTCGTAAGTAAGCATTTCACTGTAAAGTCTACCCCTGTTGTATTCGGTGCATGTAACTAATACAATTTGATTTGATCATTTGATTTTGATTTGAAATGTGCAAATGAATGCTGGAATGCGCCAATAGGATCTCGCTAGCTCATGCTTGGCTCTACCCACCTCCTTGCTTGTTCTGCCCACTATTACTCATTTGTTCCCATTTGAAACGACGGTGTGTGGTCTATCTTGGTTTAGTTATAAAAAATCTTTGATTATACTGCCTCAAGATCACATTGCAAAGTGGTGGGTGACGCGCTGATAGTCAACGGTAGGCAGGCTGTAGCCTATACACCCGAATGGCGAATGGGCGGCGCGCTACGAGTTGAGATTGAGAAATAAAATAGCTCCTTTTAAATTATGGCAACCAACTTTTCATTTTTTTTTTTACCCACGATTGCATTTAGAATTGTTATTTGTTGCGCTATGACTGAGTTTACAAAAGCAGGTTTCACTTCAGTAGCCTTCAGGCTTTGAGGAGCTACTCTTGTGCAGTAGGGCAGATGGAAGACTATTCCACTCCTCAAACTAGGCTCTCTGTATGCTGTAGGCGTGTGATAAATAAAATGCATGACGACTAACAAAAACACATATGCGCCACAATTGACCATGTAGACCGATAAGCATGACTGATCAAATGCATTTTCTCCGGCTAACCGATTAACATTCCTAGAATCAATCTTAAATTCATGTGAGTTTAATGGTAATTAAATTTGCCCAGTATTTTTGTAAGGACATGCATGAATAGACTATTGGTTAATGAAACATTTGTGAGATGTCAAATGACAATAGCTGTATTATTATGACTAAGGCAGGGAGTGGGAAATACGCATGACATCTCTGTTTTGTATGCAACTGACAGGACTGCTGCATCATTTTAACTTGTCACAACACAAAGAAATCTAATCTAAAATAATCCTCCACTGTTGTTGTGGACAAATTAATACTATCAATTTAGTTATTATTTTAAGGAGGAACAATTTGGCTTGTTTAGGATGCATCTATCTTGTTGTTTGCGGTCTGAAAAACATTGCTAGATTAGGTGTCTGTTTTGTCAAGAATGAGGCTAGTGTATGCTATTGGCCTATCCTACACTACCTTATAGAACGGCAGCAAAAAAAAGCCTCTATTTACATGTTGCTTATGAATGCATTTCACTACTTTTGGATTATAATTGGATTTTAAGGCTTGTATGAATGTCCTGCTTAATATAATGTTCGCGTCATCATTGCAAATCAAATGCATTATACTTAAGAAACACTTAAAATGGCTAGCTTTTGCTAAAGCCTATATCAATGAGCGTTAGCATTCTAGCTAACAACGGCTGCATCCAAAATAGTTATTTTGCAAAGATCACAAACAAAAATAATCTTAGCGACTGTTCTAGCAAGAATCAAAACATAATTGTAAGCGTATGATAGCCCAAAAAGGTTTTTGTTTAGAAGTAATAAAAACTTAAATCTAGGCTCTTTCTTACTTTTGCCAAGAGTCGTGCACATTTGTCCATGACGTCAGTGTTTTATGTACTGGGAAATGGTCTATAGGCACATAGCCTACACCTCTTGGAAAGCCACACAAAAAAAGTAGCATTAGCATACACAGCCTAGAGTGTAGCCTGTGAGGCCTAATCTACTGTGGCTATAGACTACAAGGTGTATCCACACAAGGCCTCAATAGTAGGTTCTTCATCATTCCTCTAAACCCAGAGTACATCAGACCAGTATTGTCTGCCTACACATGTCATTGCGGCCTGTGACCTTGCCAGCTGATCAACCCCCCCCCCCCCCCCCCCCTTGCCTTGACTCTCCCTGAGCCCATACAGCACAATGGAGCTACAGTGCAGCCCAACACTGTCTGTGTGTGTCACAGTCAGCTGAGCACACTACTGGGCTGCATCATCATTGTGCACTAGTTCTATGCTTCCCGTTCTTAAGTTTAGGTTTTTACATCTTTACTTTCTTTTTTGTACACCAGTTTCAAAACAGCTGAAAATACAATATAGTTGGTTATGGAAAATGTATTATTTCATAATACAATCTTTAAGTATCATGGATTTACTAATGGCTCCACGCATTCACACATACACTACATGACAAAAAGTATGTGGACACCTGCTCGTTGAACATCTCATTTCAAAATCATGGGCATTAATATGGAGTTGGTCCCCCCCTTTGCTGCTATAACAGCCTCCACTCTTCTGGGAAAGCTTTCCACTAGATGTTGGAACATTGCTGCGGGGACTTGCTTCCATTCAGCCACAAGAGCATTAGTGAGATTGGGCACTGATGTTGGCCGATTAGTCCTTGTTCGCAGTAGGCGTTCCAATTCATCCCAAAGGTGTTCGATGGGGTTGAGGTCAGGGCTCTGTGCAGGCCAGTCAAGTTCTTCCACACCGATCTCGACAAACCATTTCTGTATGGACCTCGCTTTGTGCACGGAAGCATTGTGCATGCTGAAACAGGAAAAGGCCTTCCCCAAACTGTTGCCACAATGTTGGAAGCACAGAATTGTCTAGAATGTCATTGTATGCTGAAGCGTTAAGATTTCCCTTCTCTGGAACTAAGAGGCCTAGCCCGAACCATGAAAAACAGCCCCAGACCATTATTCCTCCTCCACCAAAACTTTACAGTTGGCACTATGCATTCGGGCAGGTAGTGTTCTCCTGGCATCCACCAAACCCTAGATTCATCTGTCAGACTGCCAGATGGTGAAGCGTGATTAATGACTCCAGAGAACACCTTTCCACTGCTTCAGAGTCCAATGGTGGTGAGCTTTACATCACTCCAGTCGACGGTTGGCATTACGCATGGTGATCTTAGGCTTGTGTGCGGCTGCTCGGCCATGGAAACCCTCGGCCATCATATTCAGTAGGCCTATAAAGTACACACTGTGTATATGCAAACACACACACACACACACACACACACACAGGTAAAGGGCATCTGTAGTACTCTCCCTCTGGTGTGCTGTGAAGTGAATAAGAGCAAAGCAACCCAGTGTCTGATCTGCATCTAGTAGACACCAGACACAGAGCATTAGCCAATACAAAAATGTATTATCTGCATCAAACCAATACTCCAAATACTAGAACACAGGCACATTTAGGCCTATGTACACTCATTATTACTGTACTAACTGCTGTTTACGCACAGTAACCTGCCCTGGACAAAGCAAAGCAAACTTTTGTTTCTGGCACTCAGATAGGCCTAACAATAAACAGTGAATTAAGGGAGCTAGAGAGTGTAGGCCTCCTTCTGTGTCAACCCTTACACATGTTTAGGCTACATGTGATAATGTGTGGCGTACTTATGCTTAAATATGCTCCGGATTGTCTCGCTCATTGTGGCCACTTAATTGAAAATAAGAAGAATTTGGCTTTGTGAATGTGTAACAGTCAAGCTGTAGTAGAGAGAGGGAGGGGGAGAGAAATGTAGTGAGAGACAGATGTTCTCTAAAGTGGGTCAGAGGCAGAATGGGGAGGCAGAGTGCACAGATGTGAGTTACATTTGTCAGACTGTCATATCAAATGTTATGCAAACTGACAAATGTTACAGCTATATTAGAAAGTCAACCAAATCTTGCGAATTGCGTACCAAGAATGGGTTTTTGGCTGATATTAAATGGGCTATCACCTACTTTTCAAAATGTGTAGCTACTTTAAAAAAATAGTAGCCTTTTAATTGTGGCCATCTAGAATTGCATTTAGAATTGTTGGGCTTATAAAAGCACATTTCACTACAGCAGCAATGAGCTGAGCTCTAGCAAGGAGGTGATACTTCCCTCAAAATAGGCTCTGTATGCTGTGCACGTGTAATAAATCAAATACAAAACGGCTAAGGAAAATACACACGGGCCAATTTAATTCCACAAAATTATGCAAATTATTCTAATGTCAACCCCATTCAGCATGTATAGCCAGATGAGGGTTGTGTCTCTGGTGGTAGCTTAAGCTACTTTTCTTCCGGTAAAAAAAACAGCGCATTTTATAAAAATAACCTAGCAAATTAGATTAGTTGTCACTCAACTAATACAGCCAAATATTGCGTAAGCCATTTTACAAAGATTTGAATTCTGAAGGTGCCACGCAGATGTGCCAGATCAGGAATAGGCCTATCCTTCGTTGGTCAGAATGCGAAGCTTCGCACAGAGCGCAGTTTCAGTGGTTCAACCTTCTGGAAGTGTACCACCAATGAAGTTGGCTCTGCCTGGAGTACCCCTGAAATACCCCCTCGTGTGCATTTGACCAGTAAGCGTATGGTCGCCTGAGTCTTCAAGTACCCCCCCCCCCCCCCCATTTATGTAGTTTAGTCCTTAAATAATATTGTTCTGTACCATGTATTATGTCATGTTCATGTGGAACCCAGGATGAGTATCTGCTGCTTTTGCAGCGACTAATGGGGATCCTAATAAATACCAATACCCCCGTGGATAGGACAAATACCCCAAGGGGTCCTAGTACACCTGGTTGGGAACCACTGGACTATATATAGGCCAGACATTGTATAGGCCTATCCTATGTTTTCTGACAAAAACTAAAAAAAGCACACTTGTGTGACTCATAAAGGGGACTTGTCTGTAGCACTGTACTTCTCATTTCCCACCAATGTGATGGGCTGACACTGTTAAGTAGCTCTCTGTAGCCCTGGATGTCCATCCATCTGTAGTAAATCACAACACAGGGTGCATTGGCCAATTCATTGATACCTTTAGCTTGCTTATATAGAGCGGTTACTACCATTTTGTGGAAATGGGTGCCAGAGGGCGAAGCTTAATGTGGCTCGACCACTTTCATAAAGTGCTGAAACCCCTACACATTTCTACTACCGGGAATGGGCGCATATCTGCGGCTATGAACATTGCCATCGCTCCTGTAATTTATTTGGTCCGGTCAGTCAGCTGTGAAGGGCTGCTTGAATGCATTGCCGTCTTGCTCTGGTGGTAGGAAAAGTGAGGTGATGTCGGCATAAATGTGTCAACATGTGCGAGGTGTCGGCAGCTGCATAGGCTATTCTGGTTGGGCAGTGGTGACGTACTCTCTGTCCGTCGCCCTTATAACCTACTGGGAAGCCAAATTAGTTCCCGGCTGCAGCTCTCAAAAGTAGTTTAAAATGCGCCAATTAAGATTTAATTTGGATTACAATGTGTGCATAGGCTCTAGTTGTTTTAAAGTAATAGCCTTAATAGCTTTTTCAGCTCAGGATAGGCCTCACCAAGCCATTACACAATTACAGACAGACAACATGAACAACTACAGGTGATCTAGTAAAAAAACATAGAATTCACAAGAGTATAACAAAATCATAAAACTGCAAATTAAAAACATTGACAGGTCAGGGAATCAGCCTCAAAATCCTTCATCAATGATTTAAAAACACCAATCGGGACAAGTTCTTCCAGGGGTGTAAAGGTACACGAATTCGTACAGTTCAGTACGGGGATCTCGGTTCGGTCCGCACTGTGAACCTGAATTAATAGATTAAAAACAGTAGGTTTATAGGCTATGCCTACGCTGCATTGTATGCCCAAGGCATACAATGAGCCCTTCCTGGTTAAATAAATGTTAAATAAAAAATGTATATATTATTTAGTGGCATACAATGCAGTGATTCTATGTTTTTTTACTAGATCACCTGTAGTTGTTCATGTTGTCTGTCTGTAATTGTGTAATACTTGGTGAGGCCTATCTTGGCCAGGAAGCTCTTGAAAAGGAGATTTCAAATCTCAATGAGCCCTTCCTGGTTAAATAAATGTTAAATAAAAAAAATAAAAAACATTATTTAGTATACGTAAAGACAAAATTAAATCAAGAATAGTCTGATGGGTGACAATATTACCCTATCCCTTGTGAATTGTATATTATCACTTGTGCCAAGCTTGTGTGCAGTAAGGCAAGAAACAGTGCATGCCTTTTTTGTTGTTGTTGACTTTTTCCAATCATAGTCCCGCACCTCATGTAGCCTAGCCCATAGGCCTAAATATTTTGAAACTTTGTATCACAACTTAAATTTGACCTTTATTTAACTAGGCAAGTCAGTTAAGAACAAATTCTTATGTTCAATGACAGTCTAGGAACAGTGTGTTAACTGCCTGTTTAGGGGCAGAATGACAGATTTGTACCTTGTCAGCTCGGGGGGTTGAACTTGCAAACTTCCAGTTAATAGTCCAACGATCTAACCACTAGGCTACCCTGCCGCCACAAAGATAGGTGGCGTGTGCTTCATGTTTGGGGAATATAATTTTCACCATAAAAATACACCTTTATAATTAAGCATTACATGCATTATCACATTTATGGTCACTTTTGTGAATGCTGTTTTCCCGCTAATTGATTGCATTTTGGAACAAAGTTCTGATCTGTTGCATCAGCCTCATTGCTTTTAAAAGTTTTTTTGATGCGAGTGTTTGTAATAATTTGGGATCTATCGCATCCCAGTACTTTCCCAGACTATGTTTGGAATATGTCTTTCTCACACAAAATGACAAGTTAGGTCAACTTTTGCACTATGGGAGATAGTAGATTGACATAAGCTAGTCCTTTTGCGGTTCATTAGGCCTTCTCATGTTGTTGTCTGACGAAAAGTAAATGTGGATAGTTCTTCTAACATCTTCAATACGCCCTCAGAATTCACAGTTGCGTCCTGATGTGTCTGTCTTCACTTGAAGCCTTCTTCGGAGCTAATGGGCATTGGCTAATAAGATTTGAGATATCTGAGAGAGCCATGTGAATGAAAGGTGCTTTGGAACACGCAGCCAGGAGAAGGGAATTATAATTATTATATTCAGCCCAAGTGCACAACTGCCACTGGCCGCAAAAGGCATTGATGTTTTTTTTTATTTTTTTATGGGGCATTACGGCCACATTAGGGGAATGCCGCCGGGAAATTTGAGGCATGTCTTTCATGCAACTTTTTTCAAATCATCGTTGGTCACATCATGCAGCCTTAAAATGGATGAAAAATCAAAATATATAGCCCAACGTTTGCCTCGCAACTAAAGTTGCATAAATAACTCTAAATTAAGATAGGAGGACCTGTTTCTTTGTTAAACGCTCAACACAGACTAGCTGCAAGTGCGCCCTCCCTCAGAAATTGTTTGGAGAAAACATCCTTTCTATTTTATTCAGCTATGTTCAATTGTATTCTTCATACTATAAAATAATGCCATGGAATTGTAAGCAAATCTTGCCTACACTAGTTCATTTTGCAGACCAAAGCCATATGGCATAGCCAGATCATGGCCTAACATAAGGGCACGTATGCTATTCTGTTCTTCTGAAATAGACTACATTTCATTAATATCATGTTTCTTTAGACCTGTCTAAAATAAATAATGGATTTATTGTTATGGTGTAGGCTATATTAAATGGACTTAAACTTTTTTAAATGTAGATGTTCCAAAGGTCTGCATTAGTGACTTGTAGGCTATGCGTGGAAGCCAGGAGATGCTAAGTGTTTATGTTAATTAACAGTGAATTACCGTGAGACTGGCAGATATTTACTTGACAATCACCAGCTGACAAGATGTCATGACCGCCATAGCCCTAGTTCTGACAGTGTAATCTTGTGAGATCATGGTTTATTTCGCCCGAATACAGAAAACTTAGGGGGATTTTGTGTTGCCTCCAACAACCAGTTTTGTCTGCAGCTACCAAGGCTGCCACCCCTCCTAACACACATCGTCATCGTCACACCGACATAAACAGAGCTCTCTCAATGCCTCGGGCTCATCTCTGTATACAAAACACATCAAATGGTCTTCTCCATTGCTGTCCCAGTATCACTCTCGTAAATGTTCTACAAAAGAGACCCATTTTGTGTCTGCTATCAAAGAATATACTGATGTTTACTGTATAATCATGCTTACTGCCATTTTGTCAAACAGCAACATTAGGGTCAGTGTATGTAATGGAGCCGTCCTAGTCCGACTCAGGATTCTTTTGGGTCGGAGTCCTCCAGCGAACAAGGCCCTTGCCTCACTAATCCAACAACCGTTCCCATTCCTGCTGTCTTGGCAACACAAACTCACAATGAAAACCATCTTAAATGTTGATTGCCCTTTCCTCCTATACCCCCTTAACTAGAGGTCGACTGATTATGATGTTTCAACACTGATACCGATTATTGGAGGACCAAAAAATCGGCCCGATTTTTTTAACCGTATTTGTAATAATGACAAATACAACAATACTGAATGAACACTTATTTTAACTTAATATAATACATTAATAAAATCTATTTAGCCTCAAGTAAATAATGAAACATGTTCAATTTGGTTTAAATATTGCAAGTGTCGGAGAAGAAAGTAAAAGTGCAATATGTGCTATGTAAGAAAGCTAACGTTTCAATTCCTTGCTCAGAACATTAGGAACATATGAAAGCTGGTGGTTCCTTTTAACATGAATCTTCAATATTCCAAGGTAAGACGTTTTAGGTTGTAGTTATTATAGGAATTATAGGACTATTTCCCTCTATACCATTTGTATTTCATTAACCTTTGACTATTGGATGTTCTTATAGGCACTTTAGTATTGCCAGTGTAAGAGTATAGCTTCCGTCCCTCTCCTTGCTCCTCCCTGGGCTCGAACCAGCAACACAACGACAATTAGCGTGCGCTAACTAGCTATCCATTTCACTTCGGTTACACGAGCCTCATCTCAGGAGTTGATAAGCGTGAAGTCATAAACAAGGCTTGACGCACAACGAAGAGCTGCTGTCAAAACGCACGAAAGTGCTGTTTGAATGAATGTTTACGTGCCTGCTTCTGCCTACCACCGCTCAGTCAGATACTTAGATACTTGTATGCTCGGTCATATTATATGCAAAGCAGGACACGCTAGATAATATCTAGTAATATCATCAACCATGTGTAGTTAACTAGTGATTATGATTGATTGTTTTTTATAAGATAAGTTTAAAGCTAGCTAGCAACTTATCTTGGCTTACTGCATTCGCATAACAGGCAGTCTCCTTGTGGAGTGCAACGAGAGAGAGGCAGGTCGTTATTGCGTTGGACAAGTTAACTGTAAGGTTGCAAGATTAGATCCTCCGAGCTGACAAGGTGAAAATCTGTCTTCTGCCCCTGAACAAGGCAGTTAACCCACCGTTCCTATGCCGTCATTGAAAATAAGAATGTGTTCTTAACTGCCGTGCCCAGTTAAATAAAGGTATAAAAAAATATATTTCTAAACGTCATTTTTTTTTTTTTTTTTTTTAAATCGGCAGATCGGGCGCCCAAAAATGTCCGATTGTTATGAAAACTTGAAATCGGCCCTAACTAATCGGCCATTCCAATTAATCGGTCGACCTCTACCCTTAACATGGCCACCCTCCCGCAGCAACAAGAAAATAGCATTTATGCCCTGGTTTTAGGACATCCTCCGAGTGAGTTCGGGAGATGGAGGTATGAGGTTGCCATTCACACCAGCAAACCAGACATCAACAGAAACTGTCCAACTGACTTTCTCTTGACTGTGGTACAGTAGCAGTAGACCTATAGGGTTTACTCAACGCCTTGTCTTGTGAGTTTATGCAGGCTGTTAGGTGTATGCAGGCTTTGGTCCACTTCGAGCCTAGCATTAGCCTATAACACCTGTTTTTACTAATCATTGAGACCTAGTGCTGGGGCAAAATCCCCCCCACACAGCTCAGAGGGACAAGGAGCAAAAATAAACTGTCATGGTGTCTTCCTATAGATATGTAGTAGTTTGTGACAATACCACACAACCCTGTGAAAATAGAGATAAAAAGCATTCTCTGGGGCCATTAATCCAGTTGGATTAATGTCAATGGACTGTTTTTTGATGTATTGAGCGAAGGGCAGATGGATAGGGAATCAGTCAATGGGCTGACGGTGAACACGACACTGTCAAAGCCAAATGGCCTGATATAGGCCCCATCTTCTAGAGAGAAGCCACTGGGGGAACAGTCACTTTGCTGTGCCACAGCAGGAAGGGCTCAGTTACATTAGCAGTCCAAAAGGCCAGCCCCCACTCCCCATCGATGATGAAAGGGGTTTCAGTGTAATATCTGAAGTGAATTAGATTAAAGAGAGACAGGGAATAAGAGAGCATGCTTGAGCTTATTCTCAGGATGCAGATGAAAATCAAACTGTTCCAAAACTGCTGTTCCCATCCCAATTTCCACAAATATGGGTAATCAATGAAGGTCAATCTAAGGACACTGGAGTCATGCTCCACTACACATTGATTCCTCATGACAGTAACCGAGTCACCTATTGAGCCTTAAACAGGGTAGATTAGGCTACACAGCCTCAGAGGCATCATATTGAATATATGTCCTTTTCTTTTCAAGATTATATCGTTCTAAATTATTGTTGTTTCCAAGTGGCACGTAATACACAATACAAAACCAATAACTTACCCATGGGTACGGCCTAGGTTTCATGAGGTGCTTTCTTCTTACTCACCAACATAAAATGATCTACAGAATATCTGATGCTCAGTCTGTACCAAGAACATGTGATATAAGCATGGCATGGAATGGATCTGAAGGATCCATCTAAATATTTCCTTTCCGGGGGGACGGATCAGACCATTGTGAAGCAAAAGAGGGCTCCATGGAAAATGCCATGAATAACTACTACTATTAACGTATTTATCGACCTGGCCAAGGCTTTCGATTCTGTCAATCACCACATTCTTATTGGCAGACTCAACAGCCCTGGCTTCTCAAATGATTGCCTCGCCTAGTTTACCAACTACTTCGCTGATAGAGTTCAGTGTGTCAAATCGAAGGGCCTGTTGTCCGAACCTCTGGCACCCCCATAGAGACTGCCACATGGTTCAATTCTCAGGCCGACTCACTTCTCTGTATACATCAATGATGTCGCTCTTGCTGCTGGTGATTCAATGATCCACCTCTACGCAGACGACACCATTCTGTTTACTTCTGGCCCCTCTTTGGACAGTGTGTTAACTAACCTCCAGACGAGCTTCAATGCCATACAACTCTCCTTCCGTGGTCTCCAACTGCTCTTAAATGCAAGTAAAACTAAATGCAAGCTATTCAATCGATCACTTAGAATACGTGGACAACTACAATTACCTAGGTGTCTGGTTAGACTGTAAACTCTCCTTCCAGACTCACATTAAGCATCTCCAATCCAAAATTAAATCTAGAATTGGCTTCCTCTATCGCAACAAAGCATCCTTCATTCATGCTGCCAAACATACCCTCGTAAAACTGACCATCCTACCGATTCTCGACTTTGGCGATGTCATCTATAAAATAGCCTCCAACACTCCACCAAATTGGATGCAGTCTATCACAGTGCCATCCATTTTGTCAAAGCCCCATATTACTACCCACCACTGCGACCTGTACGTTCTCGTTGGTTGGCCCTCGCTTCATACTCGTCGCCAAACCCACTGGCTACAGGTTATCTACAAGTATCTGCTAGGTAAAGCTCTGCCTGATCTCAGCTCACTGGTCACCATAGCAGCACCCACTCGTAGCACACGCTTAAGCCAATCCATCCACCTGACAGGTCAAGAAGCTGATTAAACAGCATGATCATTACTCGGGTGCACCTTGTGCTGGGGACAAAAGGCCACTCAAATGTGCACAACACAAGGACACAAGGCCTCAGATGCAATTGGCATGCTGACGGCAGGATTGTCCACCAGAGAATTTATTGTTCATTTCTCTACCATAAGCCGCCTCCAACAATTTTATTCCGAGAATTTGTCAGTATGTCCTACCGGCCAACCGCTGACCATTTGTATGGCATCGTGTGGGTGAGTGATTTTCTGATGTCAGCGTTGTGAACAGAGTGCCCAATGGTGGCGGTGGGGTTATGATTTGTTGTTAAATGTTACCAATTTGAATACATTTATTTTATGTGAACATGTATTGTTGTTCTTACATTTGAATGTAATATCTGCTTTGTGTTTTCCTTTTAGCCATGGAAATATTATCACAGAATCGTCCCAGATTGTTGTTTTGGTTACATGTGTCTTTTGCTATCATATTATACTAACCAAAATGCAAATAGCCTACTTCCTTTATAGCAAGGTATGGTTAAAAGGAATCAATCCAACCAACAAGATCAATCAAAAACCACTCGAAAGGATCGCTCGTCTGCTGCTGTATGTCAATCAAATGTATGTATAAAGCCTTTTTACATCAGCAGATGTCACAAAGTGCTTACACAGATACCCAGCCTAAAACCCAAAGAGCAAGCAATGCAGATGTAGAAGCACGGTGCCTAGGTAAATCTCCCGAGAAAGTGGAATCAGGCTCTGAGGGGTGGCCAGTCCTATTCTGGCTGTGTCTGGTGGAGATTATAAGAGTACATAGCAATTAAGGCCAGATTGTTCTTCAAGATGTTCAAAGATGACCAGCATGGTGAAATAATAATTACAGTGGTTATAGAGGGTGCAATATGTCAGCACCTCAGGAGTAAATGTCAGTTGGCTTTTCGTAGCGGAGCATTCAGAGGTCGAGACAGCAGGTGTGGTAAAGAGACTACCTGTAAGAGGATGGCAACCTCACTGGCTAGATCTTTATGGGATGGCATTTTCCCCAGTTGTCACACAATAATGAACAGCTCAGGTTGTCAGGTCAACAGGTTCACCTTTGGATAGTTCTAATAACCTGGAGGTGCAGAATTGTGAAATTGATAATCCACAGTGAAGATGAACCTACCAAGTGCCTCGAACCTATCCTGTTAGATTCCTCACCTGCTAATTCTCTAGGCTCACTAGCCACAAAAGTAACAAACCAGTAATTTTGTATTTATTAAAAAAAGAAGAAAAAAAAGACAGCCATTACTCCATAGACCTAAGCATAGGATGGCTCACAGGTAAAGCTAGTAATAGTCTATTTAACCAGGGTAAATACAAAAAGGTTAACAAATAATGATAGAATTTTCACCACCCACTTAAGATCCCAGTCATTGCAGGGTTCTAATCATTCTAGCTAGGTAGCTATAGTGAGAATGCCATTAGATACGTTCTTATCACCTTCAGATACATCCGTCGCGAGATTAGCCTCACTGTCTCGGGTCAATAACACAGGATCAAAGCCAACTGATTGAAGTTAGCTAGTTTGGATACTAGATAGCTAATCTTATTAACAAAGTTAAAAGTTAATTAAATGAAAATGCCGAGTACAGCAGGACATCGGTCCTCGAATACGAACTGAAGGTGTGCGACACAGGAAGCGATGAACAACAACATATTTCCGCATTATACTGATTGTCTAGAGGCACGAGTCCTGTTTATTGACAATGTCAGATAATTAATTGGGCTGTAGGTTGGTAGCCTTCTAGCTAGCTATTAAAGTACCTAATGTCAGATAGCTTAACGTTAACGGAAAGTAAACAGTAGCTACATTAACGTTAATGACATTCCAGTGTAAGAAAACAAAACAAGTAAAACGAGTCACGTAAATTGCCAGATTGTGATATTGCCACTTGTAAAACCAAACTATCTAGTTTGTTTCACCACAATAACCAACCAACGAAACTGCATTAGTAATTATTAGTTAGCCAACTCCATTCGTAAGGAAATCCACCTGTAAAGAGTGCAAGCTAGCCCCCCCCCCCGGCTAGCGACGCGACTGGGTAACTAGCTAACGCGTTTGCTCATGACCACACACACTAGCCAACTGCTACCTATATAGCTACAGTGATAACGAGTGTCGTTAGACTTCACTTACCATACAACGGTGTCGATTTAGTTTCTCATTTGATATATAGTCCGAAAATGGTTAAATCCACCAACGTTTTAAACTGTATAAATTCGCTGGCCGACAAGGTTTGTTTCTTCCAAGCATCCACTTAAATTACACCTAGCTAGCTAGCTGGCTAGCTAATCAGTCAGACGCATTCTTTCGCGAGACCAATCCCCTCAAAAGTTCTTTACTGTTCAGAGTTTGCGTCTCGCTGAAAAAGTGCCCAGTCAGACAATACATAAACAAAAAGCGATTACTAAAATAAACGGGGGAAAGAGTTATCAAAATAATAATTGTATTTGGGTAAATTTTTAAAAACGAACATTAAAACTAAAAAGGAATCCAAAATGTCCACAACAGCCAAGGAAATACAGAAGGCAAAAGAAAAAAAAATTCGCCAAAGCAGAATCCTTTCTTCAGAAGAACGACGCACCCAAATGTTTTCAGTCCTAATCTCTTGTTATTTTTGTCATTCAAAAATGTATGCACACATCTCGTTTGTAGCAAGAACACAGAGTTGGCCAGTCTACCGAGCCAACACCAGTGTATGCGGCTGTATCGTTGACCCAGTACGGCGACAACCTTGCATCTGAGTGCACTTACCTGATAGGCATGTTAATATAACCAATGGAAATTGTGTTTGTCGTTTGTAAATGATGTTCACCAATACGGTTTGTGGAGAGGTAGGACATATTTTAGTTGATTATTTGCTGCTATATTGATACTCACAATTATTTGGAGGGTTATTTTAACAACAGAAAATAATGTACATTTGGTATTGTGTGAACAAGTGGACTCACAGTGGAATAATCTCTATTGGGCATCCTCTCGCCTAGCCTCCTTCTCAAAACCCATTGGAGGAGAAGATCAGAGGGGCGGGACCTCTGTCTTTCTCATCCAATGGGTTATGAGAAGTAGGCGCTGAGAGGACACGATAAAATTTCAATTGAGATTATCCCAGAGTAAAGTGATGGTGGTGATGGAATGTCACAATAATAATTTGACGCATGATCTTGATTTTCCTCCCTTCCTTGACGTAATCACTATACTATTTCAATAGATTAAAGTAATGATACACTGCCTAGCTTCCATCAATCCTTTATAGGGTCACATCAGTGATAGCTTCAAGAGAGGAAGGAGGGAATGATATAAGGAAATGGAAAAGGATCTTGGGCTGCTTTCTGATATTTTTTTTCCACTAATTGGCCTTTTGACCAATTTCATTAATAGACCAATTAGTGAAAAAAAATATCAGAATCAGGCTGCCTGTCTGAACACAGCCATATTGGAACAGGGCCTTGTGAATAAATTATAATCTCCTCTTGTAGGGAAAATGTCACCCATGAAAAGGTGTCCCGCCTGTGAAGGTGAATTGGGGAATAAGGGTTGTTGTGACATGACATAAAAATTCTGAGGCTGACACGTCTATACACCAAATGTCGTCTACTAGACCTAGTGCCTAGAAGGACTGGGATCATCCTAAACATTTGGTTAAATAAATTACTCCCAAATACAACAGAGCAACTGATAACCACCAATGTAGCTACAAGTGCAATAGCATATACTGAATTTTTACAAATATTAACAGCATTTGAAATAGTATGATTTCTACATCACCTCCTGGGCAAATTACATTACAAGAGAGGATTCTGTCACGATGTTCCAGTCTAGCCTATGTAACGGATGTGAAACGGCTAGCTTAGTTAGCGGTGTTGCACTCTAATAGCGTTTCAATCGGTGACGTCACTTGCTCTGAGACCTTGAAGTAGTAGTTCCCCTTGCTCTGCAAGGGCCGTGGCTTTTGTGGAGCGATGGGTAACGATGCTTCGTGGGTGACTGTTGTTGATGTGTGCAGAGGGTCCCTGGTTCGCGCCCGGGTATGGGCGAGGGGACAGTCTAAAGTTGTACTGTTACACCTAGCCTATTGGAAACCTAGTGGAAACCAATTTCCAAGACCCAGATTACATTTACCTCTGGATTGAAAAGCATGCCCAATTGAGAATCTCAATTGAAGTGCTTTTTAGTCGAGGAATAGGCTTAATCTGGGTCTGGACCCTGGACACTGGCCCAAATATACAATGGTCAGTGTAATGTGATGATGTATGATGTTTTGTCTCCCTCTTGTGGACACACAAATAACAATTGAGGTATGTCCAAGTATTGTCATCTTTTTGAGATACTGTACCTTTTCACATTGACTAATTAAAAATGATCATACTTTTGCAGTTGCCTTTTCTGTTCCCAGCTTTGCCAATATATGAGACTATATAGTCATAAAATATCAAGGTAGGACAGAATTTCTCACACAAAAACAAGCCCTCTCATGTGAGGGAACACTCCTCCCACCTTACTACTAAATCAAATCAAATGTTATTGCGAGTGTAGCGAAATGCTCATGCTTCTAGAGCAAACTGTGCAGCAGTATCTAACAGATAATATCTAACAATTCCACAACAAAGCCTAATACCTAACACATTCAACAACAAAACCTAATACACACAATCTAGTAAAGGAATGGGATAAGAATATATAAGTATAAAATATATGGATGAGCAGTGACAGAGCGGCTATGATGCAATAGGTAGTAAAAAATAAATAGTGAAGGATACAGTATACATTATATACATATGACATGAGTAATGCGAGATATGTAAACATTCTTAAATTGGCATTATTAAAGTGACTGGTGTTCCATTTATTAAAATGGCCAATGATATCAAGTCTGTAGGTAGGCAGCCGCCTCTCTGTGCTAGTGGTGGCTGTTTAACAATCTGATGGCCTTGAGATAGACGCTGTTTTTCAATCTCTCTGTCCCAGCTCTAAAGCACCTGTACTGACTTCGCCTTCTGGATGGAAGTGGGGTGAACAGGTAGTGGCTCGGGTGGTTATTGTCCTTGATGATCTTTTTTGCCTTCCTGTGACATTGGATATTGTAGGTGTCCTGGAGGGCAGGTAGTTTGCCCCCGTTGATGCATTGTGCAGACCACACCACCCTCTGGAGAGCCTTTCGGTTGTGGGCGGTGCAGTTGCCGTACCAGGCGGGGATACAGCCCGACAGGATGCTCTCAATTGTGCACCTGTAAAAGTTAGTGAGGGTTTTCAGTGACAAGACACATTTTTTCAGCCTTCTGAGGTTGAAGAGGCGATGTTGCGCCTTCTTCACCTCACTGTCTGTGTGCGTGGACCATTTCAGTTTGTCTGTGATATGAACACCGAGGAACTTAAAACTTTCCACCTTCTCCACTGCTGTCCACGATAGGGGAGTGCTCCCTTTGCTGTTTCCTGAAGTCCACAATCATCTCTTTTGTTATGCTGACATTGAGTGAGAGGTTATTTTCGTGACCCCACACTCTGAGGGCCCTCACCTCCTCCCTGTAGGCTGTCTCATCGTTGTTGGTAATCAAGCCTACCACTGTTGTGTCGTCTGCAAACTTGGTGATTCAGTTGGAGACGTGCATACCCATGCAGTCGTGGGTGAACAGGGAGTACAGGAGGGGGCTGAGAAAGCACCCTAGTGTGGCCCCAGTGTTGAGGATCAGCGAAGTGGAGATGTGTCCTACCGTCACCACCTGGGGGCTGCCCATCAGGAAGTTGCACAGGGCAGGGTCGAGACCCAGGGTCTCAAGCGTAATGATGAGTTTGGAGGGTACTATGGTGTTGAATGCTGAGCTGTTGTCAATGACCAGCATTCTTACATAGGTATTCCTCTTGTCCAGATGGGATAAGGCAGTGTGCAGTGTGTGGACCTATTGGAGCGGTAAGCAAATTGAAGTGGGTCTAGGGTGACAGTTAGGGAGGCGGTCATATGATCCTTGACTAGTCTCTCAAAGCACTTCATGATGACAGAAGTGAGTGCTACAGAGCGATAGTCATTTAGTTTAGCTTTCTTGGGAACAGTAACAATGGTGGCCATCTTGAAGCATGTGGGGACAGCAGACTGGGATAGGGATTGAATATATCTGTAAACACACCAGCCAGCTGGTCTGCGCATGCTCTGAGGACGCAGCTAGGGATGCCGTCTGGGCCGGCAGCCTTGCGAGGGTTAACATGTTTAAATGTTTTACTCACGTTGGCCACGGAGAAGGAGAGCCCACAGTCTTTGGTAGCGGGCCGCGTCGATGGCACTGTTTTGTCCCCAAAACGTGATAAGAAGTTGTTTAATTTGTCTGGAAGCAAGACGTCGATGTCCACGACGGGGCTGGTTTTCCTTTTTGTAATCTGTGATTGTCTGTAGACCCTGCCACATACGTCTCGTGTTTGAGCCGTTGAATTGCGACTCTACTTTGTCTCTATACTGACACTTTGCTTGTTTGATTGCCTTATGAGGGAATAACTTCTCTGTTTGTATTCGGTATTCATATTTCCAGTCGCCTTGCCATGATTGAATGCGTTGGAATGTGCTTTCAGCTTTGCGTGAATGCTGCCATCAATCCATGGATTCTGGTTAGGGAAAGTTTTAAAAGTCACAGTGGGTACAACATCTCCTATACACTTCCTTATAAACTCGCTCACCGAGTCAGTGTTACCGTCAATGTTATTATCTGAGGCTACCCGGAACATATCCAGTCCATGTGATCGAAACAATCTTGAAGTGTGGAATCCGATTGGTCAGACCAGCGTTGGATAGACCTAAGCATGGGCACATTCTGTTTAAGTTTCTGCCTATAGGAGGGGAGCAACAAGATGGAGTCATGGTCAGATTTGCCAAAGGGAGGGCGGGGGAGGGCATTGTTCACATCGTGGAAGTTAGAGTAGCAATGGTCGCGCTTGTTACTCGCTCGTGTACAACAATCAATATGCTGATGGAATTTAGGTAGCCTTGTTCTCAAATTAGCTTTGTTAAAATCCCCAGCTACATTAAATGCAGCCTCAGGATATATGGTTTCCAGTTCGCTTAAAGTCCAGTGTAGTTCCTTGATGGCCGTCTTGACATCCACTTGCGGGGGATATACACGGCTGTGATGATAACCAAGGAGTTTTCTTGGGAGATAATACGGTCGGCATTTGATTGTGAGGAATTCTAGGTCAGGTGAACAAAACGACTTGAGTTCCTGTATGTTGTTACAATTACAGCATGAGTCAATAATCATGAAACATACACCCTCACCCATCTTCTTACCGGAGAGATGTTTATTCTTGTCGGCGCGATGCACTAAAAATCCCGTTGGCTGTATGGACTCCGACAGCATGTCCCCTGCTAGCCATGTTTCCGTGAAACAGAGTATATTACAATCCCGGATATCTCTTTGGAAAGCAACTCTTGGCCAGATTTCGTCGACTTTTGCTAACTAGGGACGGGACATTAGTGAGTAATATACACGAGAGCGGTGGGTGGTGTGCTCGCATCCGAAGCCTCACTAGAAGACCGCTCCGGTACCCTCTCCTGCGGCATTGTTTTGGGTCGGCCTCTGGAATCAGTTCAAATGCCCTGGGAGGTGCAGACAAAGGATCCACTTTGGGAAAGTCGGATTCCTGGTCATGGTGCTGGTTGTGCTGGTAAATTGATGTTTCTCTGATATACAATAATTCTAATAACACTTACGGTTTTCTGGGCTAACAATGTAATAAATAATACATTAAAAAAACTAAATACTACACATTTTCCTAAGGACTTGAATCGAAGCTGCCATCTCTTTCGGCACCATCTTGTATGGCACTCAAACAATTAACAGAATTATCATTTTTAAATGTTTAATTGAACCTTTATTTAACTAGGGAAGTCAGTTAAGAACAAATGCTTATTTACAATGACGGCCTACCCGGCCAAACCGCTCTATGGGATTCCCAATCACGGCCAGTTGTGATACAGCCTGGGATCTAACCAGGGACTGTAGTGATGCCTCTAGCACTGAGATGCAGTGCCTTAGACCGCACACCACTCGGGAGCTAAAATGAAACATGGCAACTCCAATACAATAACAACTGATACAGTGCCTTCAGAAAGTATTGATACCCCTTGATTTATTCCAAATTTTGTTGTGTTACAGCATGAATTGAAAATGGATTAAATAAATAAAATCTTCACCCATCTACACACAAGGCACCGTAATGACAATGTGAAAACATGTTTTTGGAAATGTATTCATATTTATTGAATATGAAATACCGAAATATCTAATTTACATAAGTATTCAATATTTTGTAGAAGCACCTTTGGCAACGATTACAGTTGTGAGTCTTTCTGGGTAAGTCCCTAAGAGATTTCCACACCTAGATTGTGCACCATTTGACCATTATTCTTTTCAAAATTCGTCAAGCAATGTCAAATTGGTTGTTGATCATTGCTAGACAAATATTTTCAGGTCTTGCCATATATTTTCAAGTAAATTTAAGTCAAAACGGTTAATCAGGAACATTCACTGTCTTCTTGGTAAGTAACTTTAGTGTAGATTTGGCCTTGTGTCTTAAATCAAATAAAATGTTATTTGTGACATGTGCCGAATACAGCAGGTGTAGTAGACCTTACAGTGAAATTCTTACTTAAAAGCCCTTAACAACAATGAGGTTTTAAGAAGAAAAAGTGTTAAGAAAGTATTTACTAAAATAAACTGAAGTAAAAAATGATTAAATCTCCCAGTGTCTGGTGGAAAGCAGACTGAACGAGGTTTTACCAGTGCTTTGCCAGTGCTTGGCTCCATTCTGTTTCTTTTTTATCCTGAAAAACTCCCCAGTCATTAACGATAAGCATACCCATAACATTCAGCCACCACTATGCTTGAAAATATGGAGTGGTACTCAGTAACATGTTGTATTGGATTTGCCCAAAACATAACACTTTGTATTCAGGAAAAAAAGTTGCACCATCCAAAGTGTAATTAATAACTTCACCATGCTCAAAGGGATATTCAATGTCTGCTTTTATTTTTACCCCTTTACCAATAGGTGCCCTTCTTTTTGAGGCATTGGAAAACCTCCCTGGTCTTTGTGGTTGAATCTGTGTTTGAAATGCACTGCTCGACTGAGGGACCTTAAAGGTAATTGTATGTGTGGGGTACAGAGATGAGGTAGTCATGCAACTTATTTTGTTACTTATTAAGCACATTTTTACTCTTGAACTTATTGAGGTTGAATACTTATTGAATCAAGACATTTCATAATTTTTAATTCATAGAAAAACTGAATTCCACTTTGACATTATGGGGTATTGTGTGTAGGCAAGTGCCATAAAATCAAAATTGAATCCATTTTAAATTCAGGCTGTAACACAACAACATTTGGAAAAAGTCATGTATATAAACTGTACAAAAAGCAAAAAATATTGTCATCATATTGTCAGCTTGACAACTAGCGTTAGCACAATGACTGGAAGTCTATGGGTATCTGCTAGCATGAACAACAGATGTAATCTCTTTTTTTTTTTACCCCTTTTTCTCCCCAATTTCATGGTATCCAATTGTTAGTAGCTACTATCTTGTCTCTCGCTACAACTCGCTACAACTCCCGTACGGGCTCGGGAGAGACAAAGGTTGAAAGTCATGCGTCCTCCGATACACAACCCAACCAAGCCGCACTGCTTCTTAACACAGCGCCATCCAACCCGGAAGCCAGCCGCATCAATGTGTTGGAGGAAACACCGCGCACCTGGCAACCTTGGTTAGTGTGCACTGTGCCCAGCCCACCACAGGATTCACTGGTGCACGATGAGACAAGGATATCCCTACCGGCCAAGCCCTCCCTAACCCGGACGACGCTAGGCCAATTGTGCATCGCCCCATGGACCTCCCGGTAGCGACCAGTTACGACAGAGACTGGGCGCGAACCCAGAGTCTCTGGTGGTACAGCGCCCTTAACCACTGCGCCACCCGGGAGGCCACAGATCTCACATGCTAGCAAATACCCATAGACTTCCAGTTATTGTACTAACGCTAGTTAGCATTGGCTCGCAAAACTACCTCCAACTTCCTTCATACTGGGACATAAAAATGGTATCCACAAGTTCATCTGACTTTGAGGAAGTAGATAAAGAGCCTCTTTGCCCAAATCCCAAAATATCCCTTTAATGTGGAGTGAGAGGGAGTCAGTGACAACCATTCAGTGTTCCCTCAGCTTTGGCCAATCCCTTGCATTGAAAGAAGGCATCCTGGCAAGGTTCACGACCCAGGAAGGTCTTCAGCATGTCCCTTCCATCCACAGAACCACCAGCCTCCAGAATCACCCTCCTGTACTCCTTCCCCACCTGATGATAAGATGGGCATATAAAACATGTCAGTCAAACTTCAAGGCTTAAATGTAAGTACATTTTGGGTACATAAGAGTAGAGTATGATAAATGGTGTAATATTACTCACACACAAGGTAGCACTCAAAGATGCTTGCCAATCAAATGGAACTTGAAGGCTTAAATTCTTTATTTATGAAAAGTATAGATGCATACCAATTTTTAAATATGTTAATTCAAGATGAATGGGGAGTGGATTGATTTTGCCACACCTTGGGGTTCATGATTCCTTCCTTTTTGAAACGACTAAAGAAGAGGTCCATGGAATAGACCTCGCTCCACAGGTAGCCATAGTACTGGCCATCGTAGCCCCCAGCCAAGTGACTAAAACTAGCTGTCATATTTGTACCTGGAGTAAAAAATAATCATGTTGTATTCTTTGAGAATAATAAATCCTTACGGGAGGAACATTATTTTAATATTTGAATTGTAATGTACATTCATATTCTAATTAAATGCCATTATATTATCACTGGTGTGAGACCTGGAGTAGCGGGGATCCCCAGGATGTCTTGGCAGTGCTTGGCGAACACCTCGGCAGTGTCGGCATGGGACTTGGTGTGCAGAGACTGGTCCACTTTACTGAGCACTACCTGACGCAGGTTCATCAGACCTGAACAAGACAGGCACATGAGTGGGAGTCTATTGGATGTCAAGTTATTTTAATGGTATTTTAACAAATATTTTGGATTTGAAGGGAACAGAAATGCATGTACCAAAGACTATGGATGCTATCCATTTGGAAAGTACTCAGACCCCTTGACTTTTTCCACATTTTGTTACATTACAGCCTTGTTCTAAAATTGATTAAATAGTTTTTTCCCCCATCAATCTACACACAATACCCCACAATGACAAAGCAAAAAGAGGTTAAGATATTTTTGCAAATTTACAAAAAATAACTGAAATATCACATTTACATAAGTATTCAGACCCTTTACTCAGTACTTTGTTGATGCACCATTGGCAGCGATTACAGCTTCGAGTCTTCTTGGGTATGACGCTACAAGCATGGAACACCTGTATTTGGTGAGTCTCTCCCATTTGTCTCTGCAGATCCTCTCAAGCTTTGTCAGGTTGGATGGTGAGCGTCGCTGCACAGCTATTTTTAAGTCTCTCAAGAGATGTTCGATTGGGTTCAAGTCCAGGCTCTGGCTGGGCCACTCAAGGACATTCAGAGGCTTGTCCCGAAGCCACTCCTGCATTTTCTTGGCTGTGTGCTTAGGGTCGTTGTCCTGTTGGAAGGTGAAACATCACCCCAGTCTGAGTTCCTGAGTGCTCTGGATGCCAAGTGTCACGTCTGGAGGAAACCTGGCACCATCCCTACTGTGAAGCATGGTGGTGGCAGCATTATGCTGTGGAGATGTTTTTCAGAGGCAGGGACTGGGAGACTAGTCAGGATCAAGGGAAAGATGAAAGGAGCAAAGTACAGAGATCCTTGATGAAAACCTGTTCCAGAGCTCAGGACCTCAGACTGGGGCGAAGGTTCACCTTCCAACAGGGCAATGACCCTAAGCACACAGCCAAGACAACGCAGGAGTGGCTTCGGGGCAAGTCTCTGAATGTCCTTGAGTGTCCCAGCCAGAGCTCGGACTTGAACCCGATCGAACAACTCTAGAGAGACCTGAAAATAACTGTGCAGCAACGGTATTGTGTGTAAATTAATGAAGGAATAAAACATTTTTTAAAACATGTTTGAATAAGGCTGTAACGTAACAAAATGTGAAAAAAGTCAAGGGGTCTGAATACCTTCAGAATGCACTGTATATCCAGTAGGATAGATTGAATGGGATAAATGCACTACTCACTTCTTAGTTACCTTATTACAGTGTATGTGTGATCCCTGACCTGTGTTGGCGACTCTGGAGGCGATGAGTTTGTTGAGCAGGTTGTCGGGGATGGGGCTGCCGTCTTTGTAGTGGCGAGACATCCTCCTCAGGGGCTCCTTCTCCCATACCCAGTTCTCCAGCATCTGAGATGGCACCTCCACAAAGTCTGTCTCCACCAGGGTCCCACTGAACTCTGAGAACGTGGTCTAGGGAGGGCCGTGGAGATCACAATACACTGTATCACTTCAGGACCATGCTGGTGATAATTTAATTGAGGATAGCGTTTCGTGAGCACCCCATGTGTGCTTGACTTCATAATATATGCTACTGGTATGCTACTGAATATCACCCCCCCAGCAGAAAAGCCTACCCTAGAGCAGAGCTCGTGCATGACGTGGCCAAACTCATGGAAGAAGGTCTCCACCTCGTGGTGCTGCAGCAGAGAGGGCCAACCTTTTGTAGGCTTGGTGAAGTTGGCCACCATGGCCGCAACCGGCAGCATACGTTTCCCATCAGGCCCCAGGCAGCCCGGCTGGAGCCCAAAGCAGGCAGCATGACCGTACTTCCCTTCTCTGGAGAGAGGACACAAGGTAAATGACTCAACATCAAGCACAGTCTGAATCACACTCTGAACCTTAAATTTAGCCACAATAGTGTGCTATGGTACCTTCAACGAGAGCAACTAACCCTGTATCCCTACCAGGAGTATACAACTATAGCCCCGATAGCACCCCACAGTCCTACTTATGTTCATATTTCCCTGGCCTTTCACCTGGGATGCAGGTCCAAGTAGAACCGGCCGATCTCCTCCCCAGTGGCCGTGTCCAGTACAGAGTAGAGACTGACGTTGTCGTGCCACACGTGGGCGCTGGTTACCTGCTTAAAGTTAAGGCCAAGCAGTTCCTGGTAGATACTGAGCAACCCCTCTGTCACCACCTCCAGAGAGAAGTACTCAATCAGCTTGTCCTTGTCTACAGCAAACTTCACCTGCTCCACCTGGTTCATGTAGTAGGGCAGGTCCCAGGCGTTGATCTGTCCATCGAAGGCCTTTCCCCGCATGGCACAGTCTCTCTTCTTCAGGGCCAGGATATACTTCCTTTCCTTGATTCCCACCGGCTTCAGTTTAGCATAGAACTCATCTGTGAAGTAGGGGACATGTAAAATATATCAAAATTGAGTGAATGACACCTCACCTCAATTTCAAAAAGTGTTTTTTGTGTTTTTGTTATCAGTGCTAGAGAAGTTAATGAAGCACACAATTTAAATAACAGAGGCAGCTGACTGACCAACATTTTTCGAATCTGACTATTGGTAAGGCATTATCTGTTTGTTACATATCTAAATACTGTGTAATAAAGTTCTACATTGATATTTGTCAGGCATACAGAAAAATTATATAATACATTTCCATCTCTGAGGTTATTGTTGAGCAATAAGAGTTTTTGCCATATTGACACACAGTGGGGGGGTCAGGTTGTTGAGTCAAGTAAGAGGTCATACCTAGAAAGCATGCCACATTGTTGGTATTCTTGGCCATGTTCATCTCAAGCACACAGTTGGCGTGGGTACTGAAACCCAGTAGCTGTGCCACCTTTGACCTCAGCTCAATCAGCTTCTCCAGAATGACTGTGTTGACCTGCAACAAGACAATCTTTTACCTAGAAATAGAGAACTTTCAGGAAGTCTGACACACGTGGTCATAAACACTGTATGTTGACTTTCATGGAACTCTCTGAACTCTGTCAATAAGTGAACTGGTCTTGAGGATGCCCTGAAAAAGTTGGCTAAACTTATTATAATATTTTTTAGGGTGCCTTGATTTCTGAAGGAACTGCACCCCTTGGCACCCTTATAATTCCAAACGTTGTTATTGATGCCAAGTGGAAAACCAACATTGCTGAGAAAAAAATCTATCAATTGATCAACCAACCAACCAAACAAACAATACATTAATCCATTACACATTTGATTTGTATAACTCTTTAAAAATACATGTGGATCAAGAGCAGGTGGTTTTACCTCCTTACATCTGCTATGGAAAGCAGTCTCCATCTTCCTCCTGGTCTCAGCCATGTGGCACCTCTTCATCAGAGGGTAGTAGTGAGGGTATGCCAAGGATACCTTGTACCGCCTGTCCTCAGTCTTCTCCAGACCATTCAGATAGCTATCCGCTAGGCCACCTTTGAGGTAAAAAGCAGGAGTCAAGACCCAAATATTCAAAGAAACATGGTAATGATATATCAAGGATATATGAAGGACATATTACGACAAGAATACACAGTGCCTTCAGGAAAGTTTTCAGACCCCTTGACTTTCCACATTTTGTTACGCTACAGCCTTATTCTAAAATTGATTAAACTGTTTTTTTCCCCCTCATTGATCTTAACTCAAAACCCCATAATTACAAAGCAAAAACAGGTTTTTAGAAATTTTAGCAAATTTATAAAAGAAATCTAAAACAGAAATATTACATTTACATAAGTTGTCAAACCCTTTACTCAGTACTTTGTTGAAGCACCATTGACAGCGATTACAGCCTCGAGTCTTTTCGGTATGACGCTACAAGCTTCGCACACCTGTATTTGGGGAGTTTCTCCCATTTTTCCCTGCAGATCCTCTCAAGCGCTGTCAGGTTGGATGGAGAGCGTTGCTGCAAAGCTATTTTTAGGTCTCACCAGAGATGTTTAAATCGGGTTCAAGTCTGGGCTCTGGCTGGGCCACTCAAGGACATTCAGAGACTTGTCCCGAAGCCACTCCTGCATTGTCTTGGCTGTGTGCTTAGGGTCGTTGTCCTGTTGGAAGGAGAACCTTTGCCCCAGTCTGAGGTCCTAAGAGCCCTGTGGCAGGTTTTCATCAAGTATCTCTCTGTACTTTGCTCCGGTCATCTTTCCCTCGATCCTGACTAGGCTCCCAGTCCCTGCTGCTCTAGGAAGAGTCTCGGTGATTCCAAACTTCTTCCATTTAATAATGGTAGAGGCTACTGTGTCCTTAGGGACCTTCAAAGCTGCAGAAATGTTTTGGTACCCTTCCCCAGATCTGTGCCTCGACACAATCCTGTCTCGGAGCTCTACGGACAATTCCTTTGACCTCATGACTTGGATTTTGCTCTGACATGCACTGTCAACTGTGGGACCTTATACAGACAGGTGTGTGCCTTTCCAAATCATGTCCAATCAATTGAATTTGCCAAAGGTGGACTCTAATCAAGTTGTAGAAACATCTCAAGGATAATCAATGGAAACAGGATGCACCTGAGCTCAATTTCCAGTCTAATAGCAAAGGGACTTAATACTTATGCAATACTAATGTAAATTTCTGTTTCATAATATATACATTTGCAAAAATGTCAAAAAAAGTGTTTTCGCTTCGTCATTATGGGGTGCTGTGTGTAGATTGATGAGGAAAACCACTAATTTAATACATTTTAGAATAAGGCTGTATCGTAATAAGATGTGGAAAAAGTAAAGGGGTCAAGGACAATCATAGATAGTCGTTTCATTTCTTTTAGTGCTGGTGCTGCTTACTTAGTTCATTTTCACTGAATATTAGATACGTGTTTTCCTCATTTAGATTTTGGTTGAAGTCGATTGAGAGTTCATTGATGAGTTTTGACAATCTTTTGACTTCCTAGAGAGAAGAAATTACCACATTGTTATGAGAACTCTACAATGTCGAAAGTATAGACTGTTTGACTTTCAGTGCTACAAATCACATAACAGCCTCATATCAAATCTTCAAACAAATGTAATGTTGTTTTCAGCACTTAAGCACCACTGAGGAATCCTTTCCCTTATGTGCATGAAACTCCAAAGTTTGTATTACCTCCTGTATATCCTTTGACAAGTGCAATCCATTCCTCTTCCCTAATGTGATAAGACGGTCTAAGAATCTCTTGGCCTCAGGCGTTAGATTGTCCAGCTGCTTCTCCTGCAAGAAAGAAATCAGACCACTCTCTGAGGATGCACTTGTGCCATGTTGGCAGAGCATTTAATATTACCCATATGTCCCATTGATTACCTATGGTGTGATTTATGTGTCTGTCTGTGTGTGGTGTGTGTGTTTGTGTGGTTCTGTCAGTCCGCCAGGCCTCCACCTGGCAGGGCTTGGAGCGGTCTCCACCGTCACATGTCTGTCGGTCCCTTGACTGCTTCTAGGGCCCCAATGACAGTGAGGACTTAATCTGGTCTCTCAATGAAATAGCTGTGGCCATGGATACAACTTCATTACAAAGGGCAATAAATAGTCTGGAGAGAACACTGTCTCATCTCAGTGTTTTGGGAGTACAAACCTCTTCCAGATTATTGATCCAAATCAATTGATTGATTGATTATGAAATAATGTGTCAATGTGTGGATTGACCAGTTCACTATCAATGATATGTGAAAATGATGGTCAGTGGACTAACAGTGTTTTTTAGCGGGATCAAGCCACTTGGCATCAGCTGGTGCCAGACTGTTATCGGGATCAAATTACTGTAGGCTAAATATGAACCAATGGTATCAAATGAGGGCACATTTAGAATGAATTAACTCTCAGTATGCTACGCTACCAACTAGCCAAAGCCAACAATTTAATTACATAACACCTCAAAATGACCTTGAAATAAATATTATTTGCCTCCCTCCATACTTAGTCATAAATGATTTTGGCCATATGTGTATGTATATATTGTACCTACATTAGTTAGTTAATAGGTAGTTAATTAGTTAGTTGTACCTGCAAGGCAATCACTCTGTGAAACACATCTTCCCTCATACTTGTCTCCACATCAAAGTCAGACAGCTTCTTGTCTGCTTCTGTGCTCGCTGAGCGCACCTCCTTACAAGCAGACACATATTGGGGAAAATCCAAAACATGGCGCTGTGCTGGGGAACAAATGCAGGCAAGATAAAGGTGGCATATTCAGCTGGTCCAGGGTAGACTATAGAAATACATTATAGATTAGTGGTCCAGGGAAGAAACAAAAAGAGGTTTGAGCTCAAACAACTGGAGCAGAAGTGTTGTTTAAAAATGTGTAATTACTGCATAATAAAATGTGAAGCGAGAGACATCTCCATATAAAACATTTCTGTTTCAACTGTTTCAACATTAAAAACACATTTGTGACATTTTAATCAACTAAGATCAGTGTGGCCCAGATCAGACAATAACTTACCTGCATATTCTAATTTGGCATTGGCCAGGGCTTTTAAGGTGTTTTTAATGGACACTTGTTCTACATCCAGAGATCCGATGTCATCGTAGACCTGTTTGATCCTCTGGACCAGGCTCTCTGTCATGTTCTTGATCTGGTCTGGGGTCAGGTCCCATCTCAGGGTGTTCCTGTTGTTGTAGTCTGCTGTGCTAGCTACTGCGACTGCATGGGAACCGTTTTTGGCAGCAGGTAACACCAGCCCATTCTGCAGGGTCATTCTCACACCGGGTTTAGAACCAAACACTCTGGAGAAAATAAAATCATTACAAAAAAACGACAAAATCATGTGCATGACATTCGCAACTTTTTGTACATTTCATATAACCTCAGGGTGATTTAATTCACTTGAAATACTGTACATTCTAGGAAACATACTGGAATGCTAAGAAATACAAGGAAAGATTTATCTTAAACTCTAATCTTCACACACACCCATACTTAAGACTAAATGGCACCAGTCTATATTAAGCAACGATTGCGTTAGGTTAAAACAGTAGTCACCAACCGATCGATCGCGACTGGCATTCACAGTCAATCACCAAATATTTCTGTAGAAAAGCCAACGACAAAGGCTTGCGCTCCTTTTTCTCGTGTTGCGCTGTTGGTCGTAGATGCACTTGATTCAGAAGCCCTGTACACCGGTGAGACAAAGTGTTCCCATTTGGAAATATTTAATTTGTCTGAAAAGACCAAATCAGGCCACCGGGTGGACCGGGAGATCTATGGCTAAATCGAGTCAAAGTTTGATACCAACGTTTGATACTAGCCTACCTGAGATTTCATGACTTGTAAAACCATGACCAGAGAGAGACTGTCAAAGAATAAAGGAAATAGTTGCTGTTTTTATGAGTCAGTACATCTTTTTATTCAGCACTGTCAAAACTGTTTTTATTCAACATTAAAGAGGCCATTAATGTTTTTGGCAACAAAACATAAAATGCGCGTCTCCCTACGTCCACTCGCGCTGCAGCTGCAATCAATGAGCAGACAAGTGTATCGATAAACCCTGCGTTTTTATTATTATTAGCAGCTCGTCATGTATATTTTAATATCGAGGAATATTTCACTTTCTCTGGTTTTAGGAATAACATGAAGTTGTGCATGAGGCAGATGTGCGACTCGAGTTTCGCCATCTGGTTGAAGACGGTGTCCGCTCTCTGGTCAGTCTCACCGGAGGAAAGGAAGGATAGAATAGTGACCGTGAGAGGCGGACCCTCTGCTGCTCTTTCTGTCCCTCCGCTGAGACTAATGCCATGTTCAAAACCACTGGGAATTCGGAAATCCTCTACTTCCGACTTCAGTGCATTAAAGGCAACTGGAATTGCTTATCGAGCTCCGACTTTCCGAGCTGAAGATCACTGACGTCATGATTTGACCTCAACCCCCGTCCCCTCAGCTGTACCTTGCAAGTGCTACACCAATTGATCTATTTTAATATCAAAGCTTGAGTTTTGATATATATTTTTGGTCTGAGAAGGACAAAGAATAATTGCCATGCTAGGCATATAGCCAATATGCTGTGATAATGTATTAGGCCTACTAAACAAACCTCATTCCTACAGAACTGTTTTTATTAGGTTAATGTTACATTGTTGTTTTTTTAAATCTGAGCGGTAGATCTTGGCTTGCTTTTTGACTGAGAAAGTGACCACTGGGTTAGACGATAGTCTGTGAATACTTAATCTCAGGTGCTATTTGCTTTTATTTAATGGCCTTTAAGACTTTCGCACAATCGTCACTACTACTTGGATACATTTACCCAGATGACTGACAACTGATCCCACAACACATATTAGTGAAAATGGTTACAGGCCTAGATAACCTTGAGATTATTGTAGGCTATGTCGTAAAAAGGCTTTGTTGTGCTTCTGTATTGGCTGTTAAAATAAAATACAAATATATAAAAGCATAACTGAATTAAATGTAGCTTAAGTTGCCATAGGTTACTGTAGCAGTCATTTCAGACAGAAAGGGATAGCAATAGATTGTTGCAGTGTGTGATCATTCCAAGAATAGAAAATGTGACATAGCCAATGTTACAGTACACAGAAAAGGTGTCTCTTCTTTTTACCTCAAATGACTCAAGGTTATAAAAGCTATATATGATGAAACACTGTTATTAACTGTTTTAGCTACGCTGTAACTCTATAATGTTGCAGTGCAGTGTGAGAACTTACTGTTAGATTGTCTCTGGGCTGTTCTGTGGGTTTAAGAGAATGTAACATTGCCAATGTACTACACAGTAGTTCTAACACCGTTTTTGTAATATCAAGCACATGTATCATATCAAGTGTAAGCGACTATTGCTTCTATATACCCTTGAGTCATTGCGAAACCGATTAAGTAAACAAACAATACATTATTAAAAGGTCATAGGCAAAGCCACGGAACTTGACCCACCCAACAGCTCCAATAAAGACAAATGCTGTGCATTTTTTTCCTGGCTAACGATGTCCATCCAGCCAGCCAGCCGAATTATTTGGCATGACCTCAACAGCAATGAGACGGAAACTTGATATGCGCTCATAAAATTTAAAATGGCCTGCGTACATAAATTACATACTCAATGTCCAACCTTTCAAAAAAAAATGGTAACTGGACTTGTAAGGTATAGTTTTACGGCTTTAGCTTTAACAACAACGAAATTATGTTTTACTCTCCATACATTAAATCTTTATAAGACCTGGAGAGCTCATAGTTATCTTGTTTCATAGCTTGCACGGTATGCCTATAAAAGCCACACATGATTCATGCCTTTGGTTAATTATAGTACCTCCCTTAGCTATGGCAACTAGTAACACAGCAACAACAATAATTAAGGTGGAATTAACAAACACGAGCACGACTTTGACAGTAGCCTACCTGCAAGGAGTTCGCCACACTACAATTCTCATCAAAAACATGCCAGCAGCTAGTTCATGCAGTTTTTTGCGTGCAATTCGCAAACCCTCTCTCCTCCAACCTCTGCTGTACTTGACAGCTCCAGCATTGAACTATAATGAGCTTCAGTCGTGCTATTATGAATCGGTTCACTTCCGTTGTGAAATGCGCAGGCGCCGGAGATGCGATCAATCTGACAGAAGTTCTCATGACGCCATAGCGGGGACTGCTGGAAAATATCTCAGGTAGGTGGGCGGGGGCGTCGAATGACATCCCTTGAATCAATGCAATGTTGTTATTTACAATGTTACAGTACTGTATTTAGGATAGAAAAGAGATATCAGCCTGCCTTTATTTTCTCCGGTGAATGGCTGCTTCATTATAGCGATGCTCAGTCATTATTATAGGCTGCAGACTATGGGTAGAGAGGCGCACTGTCGGTGATCATCATGGATGATGATGTATTTGGACACGCTATGTAAATAATCAATATATGTCTGTCATCAACGACTGCTATTTACTTTAGATGATGATGCATTAGGTTGACATGATGAACTCTCAAGTCCCTAGTCGGCATTACATCACATAGCTACACGGCATCATCCCATGTCAACGCTACATATTTTGTTATTAGAAGGGACTATGTCAACAGAACAGAGGTTGCCTGTTCTTGAAATGTCAAACAAGCATGATTATGAATTTTCAAATGTCAACATTGTGAGGTTATTATGCATGGTTGCAAAACTATTGATCACACAAGAGAAAATTAATTTAAATCAAAGTTGTTGTTTTTTTGCCATACATTGATTGTATACTGTCATATTTTATTTCACAGCCATGTCTATCTTATAATATGGGAAAGCATGGGGTCCGTCTCTCCTATGTGCCCCTTGTTGTGTAGGTTATGTGTCATTTATAATGGCACATGTTTCCCCTGAAAAGTTTATGCAGTGCAGTAATTCTATTACTGTAGTGTACGGTAATACAATATCTCACAATCAAAAAATTGAATTAGTAGACAAATAGATATTCAAATACTTATACGTGGAATGTGTATCACATCAAAATCTTAATTCTGTTGAATGTCGAGCCGCAAGTAACAGTAGTAACTTATTTTGGGAAATCTACAGTGAAGTGAAGAGTTATCAAATGTATGAAGTGTGTGATGTGTGTATGATACCGAGGGTTTCATGATTACTGAACTGTGTTTTGCTTATACAGAATGTCTCATACACACACAATTTTCCCTTGAGTTGTCTTGGAAACAGACTTGCATCTTTCTGCTGGCAGTAACATACTATATTTGGTGCCATGTATTAACAACTTGGGTCCAACATACCACATTACAGTGACTTGAGATACCATAAGTAAGGGAGTCCAGTAACCATAGAACTGTTCAACTGTCATAAAACAATCATTTATGACACTTTTTTAGTTTGAATGAACTCTGCAGCCTCTTACTGTGTGGTATTGTATTCTATTATATTGTATGTATCCTTTACATTTCCTATACTATTCTATTCTATGTGTCCCCAAACTTAATGTTATATTCTATTCCTCTTTATCTCTAAACCTCTCATGCCCAGTTGTTTGAAGTGAAAATGGCAGTGGAGAAGCGCTTGGCATTCTCTATTGTGCAGTTCCTGCGAGATCAAACACACTGTGGTGCTTTGAATTCCGATGAGCAGGAAAGCCTTGAAGGTAGGTCAGTGTGGGATCACTCTCTGTTCACAAAGTTTTTGCTAAAACTGCTTATAAAATACTGCATTCAGCTCTCTCCAATTCAAGGATTTGTAAACACATTTGGACTATAATAACATATGCACTATGTTATCTAATGGACCTATAACCATAATATAAACAGTTCCATTGAATCGAAGCTACTCAGTGTTTACTATTATGCTATTGCAACACTGTTTTTGCCATTGGAGTCGCCATACAATGTTTGGAGACAACCTTCAAGATCAACTCCAGTGACTGTCATCTCGCAGCACCACAACCTCTCACTGAAATATTCCTCAACTCTCTCCTCAAGGTGGGAAGGTTACTCTCTGATTCACTACCTTGTTTCAAACTCTTTTACCCAATCTATAACATTCATCTGTCTGTGTGCAGTTAATCAATCATGCTCAAATCAGTTGTAACCTCGCAAATACAGTAAACTACAAATGGAAAGGTGTGTATTATGCTTGATTGACAAATGTGACTGCATTTCATTAGAATGACCAGAATAACCTGGTGCTACCAGAGACATCCCCATCACCAGAAGACACAGAAAGGGCAGAACAGTTGAAGAATGAAGGTACTTTGAATATGACACTGAATATGTATTGTAGACTTCTGATAAATACACATTGGATAGGTTCAAGTGTACTACAGTTTGTTCCCATAGTGACATTGTTTGGTAATTTTGTAGTAACATTTGTCAGTAGACGTGATCTGGTCATCAGACTGGCATTATCTCAAAAAGCGATACCTCCATTTCATACGCAGGGAACAATCATATGAAAGAGGAGAACTACAGCTGTGCGGTGGAGTGTTACACAAAAGCCATCGATTTAGACCTCCGAAACGCTGTCTACTTCTGTAACAGGTACACACAAGCACTTCTGAAATGGTTCAAGATTTAACACTGTACTCAAATGAGAAATGCAGAACACATGTGTAACACCTATATTATATACACTACCGTTCAAAGGTTTGGGGTCACTTAGAAATGTCCTTGTTTTTGAAAGAAAAGCAAATTTTTTTGTTCATTAACATAACATCACATTGATCAGAAATACAGTTTAGACATTGTTAATGTTGTAAATTACAATTGTAGCTAGAAACAGCAGATTTTTAATGGAATATCTACATAGGTGTACAGAGGCCCATTATCAGCAACCATCACTCCTGTGTTCCAATGGCATGTTGTGTTACCTAATCCAAGTTTATCATTTTAAAAGGCTAATTGATCATTAGGAAACCCTTTTGCAATTATGTTAGCACAGCTAAAAACTGTTGTCTGATTAAAGAAGCAATAAAACTGGTCTTCTTTAGACTAGTTGAGTATCTGGAGCATCAGCATTTATTGGTTCAATTACAGGCTCAAAATGGCCAGAAACAAATTACTTTCTTCTGAAACTTGTCAGTCTATTCTTGTTTTGAGAAATGAAGGCTATTCCAGTTGTGCACCGGGGCCTCCCACTCCTCTTTCTATTCTGGTTTGAGTCAGTTTGCTCTGTTCTGTGAAGGGAGTAGTACACAGCGTTATACGAGATCTTCAGTTTCTTGGCAATTTCTTGCTTGGGATAGCCTTCATTTCTCAGAACAAGAATAGTCTGACGAGTTTCAAAAGAAAGTCACTTGTTTCTGGCCATTTTGAGCCTGTAATCGAACCCACAAATGCTGATGCTCCAGATACTCAACTAGTCTAAAGAAGGCCAGTTTTATTGCTTCTTTAATAATTACAACATTTTTCAGTTGTGCGAACATAATTGCAAAAGGGTTTTCTAATGGTCAATTTGCCTTTTAAAATGATAAACTTGGATTAGCTAACACAATGTGCCATTGGAACACAGGAGTGATGGTTGCTGATAATGGGCCTCTGTACGCCTATGTAGATATTCCATAAAAAAACAGCCGTTTCCAGCTACAATTTTAATTTACCACATTAACAATGTCTATACTGTATTTGTGATCAATTTGATGCTATATTCATGGACAAAAAAAAATGCTTTTCTTTCAAAAACAAGGAAATTTCTAAGTGACCCCAAACTTTTGAACGGTAGTGTATGTATGTCTGAGTCACTATTGTGAACAGTTGGAGTATAACTCTTACAATAGACTTGTTTCATGCATACACAATGCGCTCATAATTGCTGTATGTTTGAGCTGAAAGACATGGCACACAACAGCCTCGCATGCCTCTTGTCAGACATACAGTAGGTCTGGTGAACTAGACTACTGGCTATAGGAACACCAAGCTGCTGCAGCCTTTGCATGCCGTATTGATCTGAGTCCTAATAAATTAACCAGTGCGTCTGGTTGTGTGGCTGGCTGTTGCTGTTATCATCAACGCAGGGCTGCAGCACACAGTAAACTGGGGAACTACACAGAGGCAACGGGAGACTGTGAAAGGGCCATAGGGATCGACCCTAGCTACAGTAAAGCCTATGGGAGAATGGGGTGAGTTAGACATGGGAGAGGAGTGGAAATGTCTGGTCTTAATTTAGTTTATTATTTTGACCATTTTAAAAACAAGCATACATAAAACTTGAAAAAGGCATACATGTACATGAGTAAAATCACCAAGGTAAGACACAAAGTCTGGGACTTATTTCCATTGTGGTCATGTATCTTGTGAGGAATATGACATTGCTTTTTGGGACTGTTTAAGGTGCAATAGCATCTGTTGACTGGTATGGTATGTATGAGATGATAGAGCAAGAATATGGCTTGAAAATAGTCATTATTTGGCTCAGGAGTTAAACTCACTGCACTGCTCCAATGTCTCTTATTTCATTTTTCTATAGATTGGCATTGACTGCTATGAATAAGTACCCAGAGGCCATCTCCTACTTTAAGAAAGCTCTGGTTTTAGATCCAGGGAATGACACCTACAAATCCAACCTGAAGATCGCTGAGCAGAAAAAAAAAGAGGCATCCAGTCCTGTAAGTAGTGCTGCTGAAGTTTTTAACTCAATTTCACATTGTTAGCATTAACACTGCATGTAATAATGTGTCATTACTCCCCTACAAATACGGTCACTACACCTCCAAGAATATACACTTTATTTACATTTGAACTAAACTTTAAGAAGGATTCTTCATGTATTACACTTATCTTATATCCCACGGGTATTCAAGTGTATCAAGATGTCCCAGTTGTGTCAACAGCCAGTGTTGGGGAGTAGTGAACTACATGTAGTTCAACTAGTAATTTAATTACATTTAGTATTAGCTTGGTGGTAGTTGAAATAAATTTTACTCTAGGTAGTGTTTTTTAGTAGTTCATTTATTTTCTTCCATGGAGCAGTGTAAGCTAACCACTGGAACTACACATTACTTTTTTCTTGATTTTTTTGTTGTTGAGTGAAGTAGGCAAGAATTTCCTTCTTTTTTTGGCATCAGACATGCCTAATTATTACTTGAAACAACATTTTTTGTGTTTCATAAGCTAAATTGCACATTCTGTTGACATCTGACTCCAGAGTGAATTGTTCTTGCAATTTGTAGTCTATAACATTTCAGATTTAGTAGTATGGATGTAGTGAACTACTATTTAAAAGTAACTTTTGTTCAGTAAACTATATTTAGGTAGCTTTAGTGTAGCTTAACTTCTTCCAGTGTGAAGTAATTAGTAGCTTGTTAAACTATATTTTCAGAGTAGCTTCCCCAACACTGTCAGCTATAACAGCTATATCAGACACGTTTAATATTCCTGCTTTGAGCAGTGGTACAAAATTATATTATATATATGGACAGATTTATCTTGTCAGATTTAACTTAACGAAGCCTTTAAATGTTTTCTTGTTACAGATGGCTACGGGACTGGGATTTGACATGGCCAGCCTTATCAACAACCCTGCCTTCATCAGCATGGTACGACTGAGATTAGTGATGGGCTAGAATAAACAACTGCACACAGCATACCTGGGTGGAAATAGATTTAGTTTACGGTATGCGGGGGCATGTGTAACCGATGTGAAATGGCTAGCTAGTTAGCAGTGGTGCGCGCTAATAGCGTTTCAATCGGGTGAAGTCACTTGCTCTGAGACCTGAAGTAGTGGTTCCCCTTGCTCTGCACAGGCCACAGTTTTTGTGGCACGATGGGTAACGATGCTTCGTGGGTGACTGTTGTCTGTGTGCAGAGGGTCCCTGGTTCGAGCCCGGGTAGGGGCAAGGGACAGATGAAATGTATACTGTTACACATGCACTTTAGGACTATTCCATTGGTTCCATCACAGTGGGCCAGCTAAATCAAGCTTACCTGCAGTATTTGAAAGAAAACTAATACTATAGTTGACCCAGGCTTGATGCACATTGCAGTCCCTCCAGGGCCAAGGCCATCCCTTGCCTAGACAAATCCTTGACATTGGTTCCTCATACTTATTTTATGAGTGTTTGTGATAGGGTTACTAGTGAAGAATGCTTCCTAAAATTGACCCCATGCCTGACACAGTTGGCCTGGTTTTCCACCAATGCCATTGTCAAGGGGCCTGGGGACTTTTAAGGGTCTGATCATGACTGGGTGATAGAACAGTTGGCAGTAGGAATGCCTGCCAGGCAGAGTGCATGTCTTTATAAGCATACCGATCCTTCATGGAAGCAGCTGGGCTGAATCCTGAATAGTTTTACTAGACACCTATGACATTGTTGTGCTGCTAAGTAGCCATGCTACTAGAGAATGCATCTCGTTCCTCTTTAACACTGTTAACTGTCTTTTTCACACATTTAAATGGGCAACATGGTGATTTTCTGCTGGCTTTGTGCACGTTCACAGGCCGCCAGTGTGATGCAGAACCAACAAGTGCAACAGCTGTGAGTGTTCTGCATGTTTAAGCAGCATACCCAGGGCTGTGTGGCTCAATAGTTTAAAGCTACATCCTCAACTTTTCCTTAATCTGCACTGATTATGATAAATAACCCCCACTCTCTGAGGGTGTCTCAGAGGTGGTATATGCAACAAACACATTTCCAATTCACACATGCACATGTGCTCACACATGCATAATACACACTTGTGTGAAAATAGGACAAATGTAAGTGCCCACAAAAGTGTTATTATTAAATAGATGAAAGACACCCCACTGAAACTATTGAGACACAGCCCATAAAGATGTTTTAGTTCACAAAAATACCCTCCATCCCCCTAATTCATAATGCTGTAATCATTGCTTTAAGTCAGAATTGAGGAATTACTGTTTAATTATGCTCAGATGTTTTTGTTAAAATGGCATGTGACACGTTTATAACTCTTGGGTTCTCTCTCGTCCTCGCTCTCTCTGTGGGCAGTATGTCAGGGATGATGTCCAATGCGGTCGGGGGTCCAGCAGCAGGAGTGGGAGGACTGTCTGACATCTCCAGCCTGATTGAAGCGTACGTCAGCACCACAGGGTCATGACTGTAACATACACAGGGACTCTCTGCTCCTGACCTTAGGGCTCAAATGACACATTTTAAAAAGCAACAGACAGATCAAGGATTACCTAAAAGTAAAGCCTACATTTTGGTCCAACATTTCTTTTGCTCAGAATTGTGAGGGACTCAAAGTAGCATGCTTCATCTATCTGTATGGTAATCTACTTGACACAAGGACTACATTAACCTAGTATGTAAAGCAGATAAACCCTAAATGCCAGCTCGGCTGGCCTCTGTTTGCAGTGGTCAGCAGTTTGCCCAGCAGATCCAGCAGCAGAACCCAGAACTGATCGAACAGCTGAGGAACCACATCCGCAGCCGCTCCTTCAGTGGCAGCGCTGAGGAGCACTCGTGATCCACACAGGTCTGTGTACTAGAACACAGAGGTTAGGGCTCACTCTTACAGGGTGCATCTCCATAGTCTAAAGAGGCTTCCTCCCCTTCATGTGCTCTAATGGAATGGTGAAAAGCAATATGGAGATTGCGGTGGATTTGTTTTTACCTGTCCAGTTATATCAATAGCAGAGACCTAACATTTGATTCTATGTGTGCTTTTGTTTTACCAACAATAGATGGATCAGGATCTGGTTATGAATGACAAACTGTTATTACAATGTTGTTACACAAGGTGAAAAGGATGTTTGAATAACATGCATATTTCTTCCCTTCAGTGTACATTTCAATAGAGGAAGGGCAACCATATGTCGTGATTACAATCTCTACACCCATTCCTTAAACTCACATCACCGGCAGAGCTGGAATGAAGAGACAGACGGAGATGGGGACGATGGCACTTTACTGGGACTGTATCTTCAGAGAGGAGGGGAGAGATGAGAAACAGTCTACACCTTCTACATACCTAATAAGAAGAGAGAGTATCCAACACATTCTATGTAGATAATCAAACAGGAAATAGAGTATCAACCACATTCTAGACACCCAATTAGTTTCAAAAACATTCCCACCAATCAGGAGAAAGAATATTCAGTTCGAGACCCAATCAGGAGACAGTCTCATCTAATTATTCTAAATATCCAACCCAGTGCACAGCAAATATTTAATCTTTCCTCAATAATGTTCCATTCCAAATGGATTTCTGTGTTTTTCTATAGTGTGTTGTAGTAGCAATTTGGAAACCATTTCCGTGTTCCTATACTTTGGTATATTTTGTTGATCCTTTGGTCCGCACTGATTTCACTGATCCAACAGAATTGTACGTAGGAGAATGCAGGGGTGTATACAGTGAGGTGAAACATTTAGATAGAAATTTTATTAATAGAGCTGATAAATCAAATCAAATCAAATTTATTTATATAGCCCTTCGTACATCAGCTGATATCTCAAAGTGCTGTACAGAAACCCAGCCTAAAACCCCAAACAGCAAGCAATGCAGGTGTAGAAGCACTGATAGGATTCCCTATTCTACAGTTCCAGTCAAAAGTTTGGAAACACCTACTTATTCAAGTGTTTTTCTTTATTTTTACTATTTTCTAACTTGTAGAAAAGTAGTGAAGACATCAAAACTCTGAAATAACACATATGGAATCATGTAGTAACCAAAACATTGTTAAACAAATACAAATCTATTTTACATTTTAGATTCTTCAAAGTAGCCACCCTTTGCCTTGATGACAGCTTTGCACACTCTTGCCATTCTCTCAACCAACTTCACCTGGAATGCTTTTCTAAAAGTCTAGAAGGAGTTCCCACATATGTTGAGCACTTGTTGGCTGCTATTCCTTCACTCTGCGGTCCAACTCATCCCAAACCATCTCAATTGGGTTGAGGTCAGGTGATTGTGGAGGCCAGGTCATCTGATGCAGCACTCCATCACTCTCGTTCTTGGTCAGATAGCCGTTACACAGCCTGGAGGTGGGTTGGGTCATTATTCTGTTGAAAAACAAATTATAGTCCAACTAAGCGCAAACCAGATGGGATGGCATATCACTGCAGAATGCTGTGGTAGCCGTGCTGGTTAAGTGTGCCTTGAATTCTAAATTACTCTGGGTCTTTCTTTCCTGTGGCGGTCCTCATGAGAGCCAGTTTCATCATAGAGGTTGATGGGTTTTGAGACTGCACTTACTTGAAGAAATGTTCAAAGTTCTTGAAATTTTCCAGATTGACTGACCTTCATCTCTTGAAATAATGATGGACTGTCATTTCTCTTTGCTTATTTGAGCTGTTCTTGGCATAATATGGACTTGGTCTTTTACGAAATAGGGCTATCTTCTGTATGTCACCCCTACCTTGTCACAACACAACTGATTGGCTAAAACACATTAAGGAAATAAATTCCACAAATTAACTTTTAACAAGGCACACCTGTTAAGTGAAATGCATTCCAGGTGACTACCCCATGAAGCTGGTTGAGAAAATGCCAAGAGTGTGCAAAGCTGTCATCAAGGCAAAGGGTTGCTACTTTGAAGAATCTCAAATATCAAATATATTTTGGTTGGTTACTACATGATTCCATATGTGATTCCATATGTGTTATTTTATAGTTTTGATGTCGTCATTATTATTCTACAATAATAGAACATAGTAAAAATAAAGACAAATCCTGGAATGAGTAGGTGTGTCCAAACTTTGGACAGGCACTGCACATGACAGGCAATTAGAACTGTATTGTGTATAACAGATACATCTTCACGTTCTGTAACATTGCTCCTTTCAGAACTGACCCCAGGATTTGACTTAAAATTGCTTTCAGTAATTGCATTGAGTGAAAGGAAGGAAGGAATTAAGGAAGGAAGGAATTAAGGAAGGAGAGAAAGGGAGGGAGGGACTAATGAAGGACAGAAAGGGAGTTAAGGAAGGAGTGAAAGGGAGGAATGAATTAAGGAAGGAGAGAAATGGAGGAAGTGGTTGTTCAGGAAGGAGTGAAAGGGATAAAGGATGCATCTGTGAAGTATTTGAACTGGGAGCACATTCCTTTTTCTCATGACTACATGAGTTACACACACACACACACACACACACACACACACACACAACAGCAGGGTTACATTGTTTCTATCCTATCATGTTCAGACAGTTATTTTTGTACCAAATTATTTGTTATAGTTACTGTTGGATGAAACAAAGACCCTAAGCCTTGATCATGTGGATCTCTATCATTGCTTTGAATAGCAATTATCAGACTGCTAATTTGAAGATAAAAGAAAGTAAGTATGTCCTTGAAAGTATGTATAGTGACCATGTCTGCACCCCCTACCCTCACCCTGTATTTACTAATGATTGGAACCATAGCAAACACACAAATATGTCAATGCCATTTCTCTTTGGATTCGATTTCATTTGACATCACTGAAACAATGTTGATAGTATGGGACTTATTCAGCCTTATTGATTTTGCATGCTTTTCCATCTGATATTTATTGTCAGACACTTAATTGAAGCTAATGAATATTGTGTAAAACAGAGCAGCATAATGTTTGGTCAACAAATATACGTCTAAATAAAATGTCTTAAAATTGATCATTGTTGAGTTCTGAGTCTTGTAGTGAAACCATATAATTAAATCACTTTGGAGACAGATTTGTACTTATAGTGCAGAATAATGATAAAGATTTTAGCGAAGAACAACAAACTAGGGATTAAGTTAACATTTTTTATTCACATTTACATGCACATTCATTTAAAATCATAATTTTTTTGCAAAGAAAACATTAAAAACATCTGTTAAAACATGATCAGCTCGGGGTGTGTACTGATGATATAGGTGCAAATTTGGTAGTTGGTCCATTGAGATGTATAGTGCTCAGTTCTAGAAGAGTCTTAGCTCTCACGGCTCATGTATGGACAGACCACACACACCTGTGCAATGTCATCGTATTCATAAGTCCTCTTCAGAAATGTGTCGGTCAGTCTCAGGCCAGATATACTCTGAAACACAAGCAAATGGTGATTAGCTACAATCATCAACCGATTGTCGACTGCAAATGTTAACAGTAATAACATACTAACATAGCATAACATACTGTAATAAGCCTTAGCTATGCTTAGTGTTACAATGTATTCTAAGTGGGCACCTACTTGCAGGCCCTGGACAGACGAGAGGAGTTTGAGGGGCAGAGAGAGCGAGGCACTGGGGCTGACTTTGCCCAGCTGTCTCCCTGATACACCACACCAGTGGATGGAGCGGGTGTTACACATCTCCAGCACCAGGTCCATGGTCCTCTCACTGCAACAACACACACAACTCGGCCGTTAGATTAGCCACCAATGCTCCTTAAAGAACACATCACAGTACTTTGTATTCCTCTGTAAACTGGCCATCTCTTTACACAAGACACAAAATCCACTGGTTGATGCTCATCTACAAAACCCTCTTAGGCCTTACTCCCCCTAGCCGACTAAACTCTACTGCACGACTTAAGATGGTGTGCTGAGAAACCCATCGCAACCCTCATCTTCTAATTACAGCCCCTGATCTGCTATTCACAGTCCCCAAAGCAAACACATCCTTGGGTCACTCCTCTTTTCAGTTAGCTGCAGCTAGCGACTGGAACAATTTATACAAAACATTTAAGCTGGAAAGTTATGTCTCTGTCTCAGCTTTGAAGGACTCAGTCATGGACATTTTCACTGACAGCTGTAGCTGTTACACAAACAAATAATGTAGGCTGCTGATTGTGGTGTCTGTTTACTGTACAGTCGAGGCCAAAGGTTTTGAGAATGACACAAATATTAATTCACAAAGTCTGCTGCCTCAGTTTGTATGATGGCAATTTGCATATACTCCAGAATGTTATGAAGAGTGATCAGATGAATTGCAATTAATTGCAAAGTCCCTCTTTGCCATGCAAATGAACTGAATCCCCCAAGAACATTTCCACTGCATTTCAGCCCTGCCACAAAAGGACCAGATGACATCATGTCCGTGATTCTCTCGTTAACACAGGTGTGAGTGTTGAAGAGGACAAGGCTGGAGATCACTCTGTCATGCTGTTTGAGTTCGAATAACAGACTAGAGCTTCAAAAGGAGGGTGGTGCTTGGAATCAGTGTTCTTCCTCTGTCAACTATGGTTACCTGCAAGGAAACACGTGCCGTCATCATTGCTTTGCACAAAAAGGGCTTTACAGGCAAGGATATTGCTGCCAGTAAGATTGCACCTAAATCAACCATTTATCGGATCATCAAGAACTTCAAGGAGAGCAGTTCAAATGTTGGGAAAAAGGCTTCAGGGCACCCAAGAAAGTCCAGCAAGCGCCAGAACCATCTCCTAAAGTTGATTCAGCTGCGAGATCGGGGTACCACCAGTACAGAGCATGCTCAGGAATGGCAGCAGGCAGGTGGAGTTCATCTGCACGCACAGTGAGGCGAAGGAGGATGACCTGGTGCAAGAAGGGCAGCAAAGAAGCCACTTCTCTCCAGGAAAAACATCAGGGACAGACTGATATTCTGCAAAAGGTACAGGGATTGGACTGCTGAGGACTGGGATAAGGGAGGGAGTGGGCTCACTCACAATTTTGCCTAAGAACACAGCCATGAATAAAGAATGGTACCAACACATCCTCCAAGAGCAACTTCTACAACCATCCAGGAACAGTTTGGTGACGAACTTTTCCATAATGCAAAGTGATAACTAAGTTCCTAGGGGAACAGAACATCGATATTTTGGGCCCATGGCCAGGAAACTCCCCAGACCTTAATCCCATTGAGAACTTGTGGTCAATCTTCAAGAAGCGGGTGGACAGACAAAAACCCACAAACTCTGACAAACTCCAAGCATTGATTATGCAAGAATGGGCTGCCATCAGTCAGGATGTGGCCCAGAAGTTAGTTGCCAGCATGCCAGGGCGGATTGCAGAGGTCTTGAAAAAGAAGGGTCAACACTGCAAATATTGACTCTTTGCATCAACTTCATGTAATTGTCAATAAAAGCCTTTGACACTTATGAAATGCTTGTAATTATACTTCAGTATTCCATAGTAACATCTGACAAAAATATCTAAAGACACTGAAGCAGCAAACTTTGTGTAAATTAATATTTGTGTCGTTCTCAAAACTTTGGGCCACGACTGTATGTTTGCACAGCTATTATTTGTGCTATGCTGCTTGTATTGGGGTGACAGGGTAGCCTAGTGGTTAGAGCGTTGGACTAGTAACCGAAAGGTTGCAAGTTCAAATCCCCGAGCTGACAAGGTACAAATCTGTCGTTCTGCCCCTGAACAGGCAGTTAACCCACTGTTCCTAGGCAGTCATTGAAAATAAGAATTTGTTCTTAACTGACTTGCCTAGTAAAATAAAAAAAATTGTGGTCTGCCATGTTTTGTGAAATCCCTTCTTGTCGTGATGTGCTTCGTCTCTGCCTACTTTGTCCCTCATGCCTTTGTCTGCCCTTATTAATGCTTGTACCATGTTTTGTTATCTGCCCTTATTAATGCTTGTACCACATTGTCTTGTTGCCATAGGTCTCCCTTCGTGTAGCGTGATTTTGTCTCTTGTCTTGTTGTGCTTTGTTTCCACTGTCTGTCTGCTGATGTATATGTACTTTGCCAAGTCTGTTCTGTCCATGTTGTCAATCTTCTCTTAACACTTTCTTTTAATCCCCACCCCTTCCCCATGTGGCCTTTTGCCTCTTGCCAGACTGTCAATGTAAATAAGAATTTGTTATTAATTGACGTGCCTGGTAAAATAAAACATTTAATTGAATTATACATACACTACCAGTCAAAAGTTTGGACACCTCTACTCTTTCAAGGTTATTTCTTTATTGTTACTATTTTCTACATTGTAGAATAATAGTGAAGACATCACAACTACGAAATAACATATATGGAATCATGTAGTAACCAAAAAAGTGTGAAACAAATCAAAATAGATTTTAGATTGTTCAAAGTAGCCACCCTTTGCCTTGATGACAGCTTTGCACACTCTTGGCATTCTCTCAACCAGCTTCACCTGGAATGTTTTTCCAACAGTCTAGAAGGAGTTCCCACATATGTTGAGCACTTGTTGGCTGCTATTCCTTCACTCTGCGGTCCAACTCATCCCAAACCATCTCAATTGGGTTGAGGTCGGGTGATTGTGGAGACCAGGTCATCTGATGCAGCACTCCATCACTCTCCTTCTTGTTCAAATAACCCTTACACAGCCTGGAGGTGTGTTGGGTCATTGTCCTTTTAAAAATCAAATGACAGTTCCACTAAGTGCACACCAGATGTTTAATGTATCATTGCAGAATGCTGTGGTAGCCGTGCTGGTTAAGTGTGCCTTGAATTCTAAACAAATCACTGACAGTGTCACCAGCAAAGCACCCCCACACATCACACCTCCTCCCCCATGCTTCACGGTGGGAACCACACATGCAGAGATCATCCGTTCACCTACTCTGCGTCTCACAAAGACAAGGTAATTAGAACCAAAAAGCTCAAATTTGGACTCATCAGTCCAAAAGGACAGATTTCCACCGCTCTAATGTCCATTGCTCGTGTTTCTTTGCCCAAGCAAGTCTCTTCTTCTTACTGGTCCTTTAGTAGTGGTTTCTTTGCAGTAATTCGACCATGAAGGCCTGATTCACGCAGTGTCCTCTGAACAGTTGATGTTGAGATGTGCCTGTTACTTGAACTCTGAAGCATTTATTTGGGCAGCAATTTCTGAGGCTGGTAACTCTAATGAACTTATCCTCTACAGCAGAGGTAAGTCTGGGTCTTCCTTTCCTGTGGAGGTCCTCATGAGAGTCAGTTTCATTATAGCGCTTGATGGTTTTTGCAACTGCACTTGAAATAACTTTTAAAGTCCTTGAAATTTTCCAGATTGATTGACCTTCATGTCCTAAAGTAACGATGGACTGTTGTTTCTCTTTGCTTATTTGAGCTGTTCTTGCCATAATATGGACTTGGTCTTTTACGAAATAGGGCTATCTTCTGTATACCACCCCTACCTTGTCAAAACACAACTGATTGGCTAAAACACATTAAGAAGGAAAGAAATTCCACAAATTAACTTAACAAGGCACACCTGTTAAGTGAAATGCATTCCAGGTGACTACCTCATGAAGTTGGTTGAGAGAAAGGCAAGAGTGTGCAAAGCCGTCATCAAGGCAAAGGGTGGCTACTTTGAACAATCTCAAACATAACATATCTTTTGATTTGTTTAACACATTTTTGGTTACTACATGATTCCATATGTTATTTCATAGTTTTGTCTTCACTTTTGTTCTCAATGTAGAAAATAGTAAAAATAAAGAAAAACCCTTGAATGAGTAGGTGTGTCCAAACTTTTGACAGGTACTGTGGGTCCATCCAGCCATATGATTATACCTGCAGTTGGTGATTTTACAGGTGATGTCGAAGGGTTCCTCTAGGTTGACTGTGTCTGGGATCATCTCCAGTGATAGTCTGACGTCTCCATAACCTGGAGCCTGTCAGAGACAAGTGGAAAAGCAATACCCTGTTGAAGGTCGACTGAGACCAAAACATTGATAAATAAGATCCATTATATTGTTGGAAGCATCCAGATTACCGGTATGCTGGAGTTTTTACATTTTTTAATAAGGAGACGAGGAAAACCAATTCATACTGGGTCAACACAAATGCAATTATTACACTGTCTGATCCAGGCAATAGCAGATACATTTTGGACCGGTTTTCTTTATTTTAGGCTCACAAGAAGCGCATCGTCTAGGACCATGATTGCACAGTTTTGTATTTTTGGGTGGTTGTCTGGTTGGTAAACTCTGGGCAACAGGCTTCATGACATCACATTTTGCATAGTTTTGACAAATTTGGAAACTGTAGAATGACTATATTATCCAATTGAGAATATAATCTTCATTTTGAGCTGTCAATGTAATTGTCCACAGCCCAGGTATGACTGACAAGACCATCAACACCACTCAACAAAGACAACCACAGCATTGAGACTGAGAATGTCCTGTTATGCAACAACCATATACTTTAACTAAGAACCATATCATGTAACTGAGAATGCTCTGGTACCATTCTCTGTAGCTGGCTTGTCTGCAGCCTTCCTTTCTCTCCTAAGTTGGTCTTCCACACGATGTCCAGTTTACCGATGACCGTCACGCCCTTGATGACGCCCGCCTTCTCTGCAAACTCCGATTTGGGCTTCAGGCAGTAGAGGTACTGGCGCGTGTCCATGGGCTGCAGGTAAGACATCTTCCCAAATGTAGAAGTTCTGGAACACAGTCAGGGTGGAGAAGTCTGAGCTGACACTGAAAACCTATTACCTTTGACATAGTAGGGGCGCCTTGACCTACAGTGAGAAGACCTGGCCGAGTGAATGCTGTATCTTGTACGCAGCATAGACTTCAATCAGAATAGTCATACAGCTTTCACAGTCAAAATGTCTCAACAAAAAAAGCTGTAAAATAACACAAAAAATGTACACTAGAAAAACACAATATATCATGCTAGCATAATCTATACAGATAAATTCTTGTCGAATTCGCTTTCTCCTCTTCACATTATTATTATATATTATATATATTATATTACTGCCTTTTTACTGTACAATCCAAACATAACACTAAAATGTGTGTGTGTGTCCCTTACCCTTCGTCACCAGTCTCCACGGTGTTGAGCTCAGTGACATTGTACATCATGGAGGGCTCCAGGGACACTTTCTCCATGAACATGGGCGACGTGGTGATGTTCTGGATCTGGGCCTCGAGAAACACCTCGTCTGTCTGGGGGTGGGGGTAAGGGGTCAGCGCTAACATTAGCCGCTAGCGCTAACTAGAGGAACACCTCCTCAAAGGGACTTAACTGGGCAGCACTTTGACTTCAAATCCTTTCAATGTACTTTACAACGTATTGGCCCCTCAAGGGGAAACTGTAGATTTCATTTAGGCCTAGTGTGTGTCAGATTTATCTGAAAGCATGTGATTTATACAGTTAGATTCTAGAAATCACCATGAAGTACCTGTATAACTTACACTAGATTTTGGCATGTATGAACATGTCCGAAATATTCAGACATCATTAGCACCCCGGTAAGACATGGTTTTCATACCTTCGTCAGTCCTATCAAAATCAACTAGCAGGGTCAAAATGGAGTAGCAAAGTCTGCTCAGTTTACCTTTGAGGAGTGGATTAGTACTCAACTGAACAGAGGAGTGCTCAGAGATTAGTTCATGCCTGAAATTCAAAGGCTAGTGATTAAGTAGGGACCACGGACAGAAACATTCTGCCAGACAGACGGACAGACTGGGGTTATTGTTACAGAGCAGAGCACCACTCCACATCTCCCATGCCGAAACAGACCTGTCATCAAACCCAACACAAAAAACTGATCAGACACATCTCAAATAACTTTTTTCCAGAGCCTTATTTGAATAATGTTTTACTTGATCTGATTTATTCAGACTCTTGAAAGAGTTTATTTTAGATAAAGAGTGAACATATAAATTCATAAAATCAGATTAATAATCACCAACACTAAAATCATAATTAAAATGAACATCCCTTCCCATCAGAGATTGGTACTGGATTTTGATTGAAAACCATCATTCAAATCTACACTTGAATCCAATCATTCAAAAGACCTGTAGAAATGGAAACCCCAATACAATCATACAGACCTAGGCTCTGTCTGAAATGGCACACTATTCATTATATAGTTCACTACTTTTGAGCCTTACGGGCCCTGGTCAAAAGCAGTACATATATAGGCAATAGGGTGCAATTTAGAACCCCGCCCTAGCCTAGACCCATGATGTTGATTTCACCCTATGAGGATGGATTGTTTGATCAATGCGCTTCCATTCTATTTCCCCATGAATCTCTCTGGCATCACACCCACCTACTACCCAATTGCACAAGTCCTGTGAGAGATGAGTTAGCGAGAGGGCTCAAGCAGCGAAGAGAAAAAAAACTGAGTAACGGCAAAACAGTGGGAAAAGCATTTGATCACCCTTTACTAAAGCAGCATCACACATCTGTTTCCTTTGTGAGAAGTAAAGTCTTACTATATGGGTTTTTATTCTTCATATTTTTTCCCCTGCATGCTTTTCCCTGATTTTGCCATTGCTCACGCTCATTGGCTCCAGAGAAAGAAAGACAGACAGACGTTGCTGCAACAAAAAGGATTAAGAAAGCGAGAGTTAAGTGCAATGAAAACAGAAAAACGATTACCACGGAACTGAGGTCACTCTAATGGAGAAAATAAAAACACAAGAGACCATAAACAAATGAAGGTTACATGCCAAATGAAAGTGACAATACATCTTGTTTCATACGCTAACAAATTAAATGCTACCAATATGCAAATGAGAGAATAAAAAGCTAATTTGACTATGTGTCACCAATGGAAAATGCCTGACCATGGAATGAAACATGATATACAGCAAACTATGTTTGTGATGTCATCTAAAAACCAGAGGCTGAATTGATAGTGGAAATGTATGGAAAAAGATCTGACTATGTATGAGTGAAGATAGCTAGCATGTTGACAAAGGTGGAAAGTTGAATAAGTCGGTAGGATGACTGTATTTGTCATTGTTTTGGTACAGGTAATAAAAGAGTGAGGTAAATGCAGCTGAGAGAAAGAGGAAAAAAAACATACCTCTGCATTGTAGAACTTGGTTTTGACGTCGAGTGGCTTCAGAACCTGATTGAGAATAGATTGCAAGCTAAATGACGCCGATTTCTCAAAAGATTCCTCCATTCAACAGCGACAATAAATCCCCCTTTACAACATTAGAAAATAACACCATTTATCTCTGAAAAAGCTCAAATCCATGAGCCAAGAAATTTGATTTAAAAACGGTCAGTATAGCTTATACAAAACATATTGTTACTGTAAGAGAAGTTGGATTTAGTTTCTTTGTGTGAATTGGAGCAGATCCTTTCTGAGACTGAGGACAGTAAGTAGGTAGTGAGATAGTTTGGTAGTCAAAAGCCAAAGCTTGTGTGCTACTGCTAATTGCCTTTTCTCTGTCATGGACCTGTGACATTGCTCAGGGTTGAGGTCTGGTTTCTAATATAATTCTGTGAGGGAGCATGAGGAGGTCATATAAAGGACGCTTTGAAACTCACCTGAAATTTAAAGAACTTCCTGAAGTATAGCTTCTCTCCCGCCTGTGTGGTATAACTGACTGCACAAACCAAGCTAGAATAGAGAAACCAAAATTCCTTGAATATTAGCATTCAAATGAACTCCTAACCATCTTTGCAGATGTGTTGCTGTAAATCTTCCCCATTGTTGTCTCAAATGACACCCCTTTCCCAGTATTACATAGAGCAATGGTCAAAAGTATGTTATTTCCGATTTAGCCCACGTCAGAAAGGAAAGCATACATGTGAGTTCCAATCTCTTTGACTTCATGGTGAATGACATCATCGATGCAGGACTCAGGCTTCAGCTCTGTGACTGTGTTGTTGGACGCTGATAGGTTTAGCCTCTGAGAGCTGGTCTGAAGGTCTGCCTGTAAGACATGACAAAAATGGGGATTTCACTTAAAATTGTGTGAATAGGACAAGTGGATTCATCAATGAGAAAGAGATTGGTTAAACATGTTTCCATTGGATTAATGTATATCTGTACTGCACCTTTACTAGTATGTCCTTGACCTCCTGGGTGCTGTCATTGTGCACACTAATGTAACTTGAGAAGGTCTCGCCAAGGAAAATATTTCTGTGCAGAGGACAATTGTTACGCAAATGTCACACACAAAGATAATGGAATCACATGCCCACTGAAGAACTGAAACGAGACAATGCTTTTCAGTGGTCAAAATCAAGACTAAGTATTCCTGTGAAAGGTTGTCTTGCAAGAAATGTGATGATTCTATACTGAAACAGATCAAGAGATACTGACAGAAATGATCGGCCAGGGGGAATGAAAGATATAAACTGCCAGTCTGATTGTTAAATGCTAGTTGTGTGTGCCTCTACATGTTTCATCCTGCTCTATATGTCAAAGAGTTGAAACGGTTGTTGCTGTAGTGTTATTTACCCAAAGTTCTGAGGTAGTGTGAGCATCTCTCCCAGCATTAACGCCTCTGCTCCTTTAATAGTGGATGGGTCCTCTTTCATTAGCCGACCAAACAAATCCCCTGTAGAATGCACGCACATGTACACACACGTGCACGCAGGTATGCACACACACATACAAATTACTCTCATACAATGCCTTCAGAAAGTATTCACACCAATTGACTTGTTCCACATTTTGTTGTGGTACAAAGTGGGATTACATTTTTGCTCAGCAATATTCATAAATACGTTGTCAATGAGAAAAAAACAACAACTAATATATCTTGACTAGATAAGCATTCAACCCCCTGAGTCAACACGGTAAAATCAACTTTGGCAGCGATTACAGCTGTGAGTCTTTCTGGGTAAGTCCCTAAGAGCTTTGCACACCTGGATTGTACAATATACGGTGCATTTGGATAGTATTCAGACCCCTTCACCTTTTCCAAATGTTGTTATGCTACAGCCTTATTCTAAAATGGATTAATTGTCCCCCCCCCATCAATCTACACAGAATACCTCATAATGACAATGCAAAAACAGTTTTTTAGATTGTTTTGGGGAAAAAACTGAATATTAAATTTAAATAAGTATTCAGACACTTTACTCAAGACTTTGTTTAAGCACCTTTGGCAGCGATCGAGTCTTCTTGGGTATGACATTACAAGCTCGGCACATCTGTATTTGGGGAGTTTCTCCCATTCTTCTCTGCAGATCCTCTCAAGCTCTGTCAGGTTGGATGGGGAGTGTTGCTCCACAGCTATTTTCAGGCTCTGGCTGGGTCACTCAAGGATATTCAGAGAATTGTCCCGAAGCCACTCCTGTGTTGTCTTGGCTGTGTGCTTAGGGTCGTTGTCCTGTTGGAAGGTGAACCTTTTCCAAGTCTGAGCGCTCTGGAGCAGGTTTTCATCAAGGATCTCTCTGTACTTTGCTCCGTTCATATTTCCCTTGATCCTGACTAGTCACTGCCGCAGAAAAACAACCCATGATGCTGCCAACACCATGCATCAACGTAGGGATGGTGCCAGGTTTCCTCCAGACGTGACGCTTGGCATTCAGGCCAAATAGTTCAATCTAGGTTTCATCACACCAGAGATTCTTGTTTCTCATGGTCTGAGAGTACCTCAGGTTCCTTTTACAACCTTCAAGCGGGCTGTCATGTGCCTTCTATTGAGGAGTGGCTTTCGTCTGGCCACTCTACCATAAAGGCTTGATTGGTGGAGTGCTACAGTGATGGTTTTCCTTCTGGGAGGTTCTCCCATCTCCACAGAGGAACTCTGGAGCTCTGACAGAGTGACCATCAGGTTCTTGGTCACCTCCCTGACCAAGGCCCTTCCCCCAATTGCTCAGTTTGGCCGGGCGGCCAGGTCTAGGAAGAGTCTTGGTGGTTCCAAACTTCTTCCATTGAAGAATGACGGAGGCCACTGTGTCCTTGGGGACCTTCAATGCTGCAGACATTTTTTGGTACCCTTCCCCAGATCTATGCCTCGACACAATCCTGTCTCTGAGCTCTACGGACAATTCCTTCGACCTCATGGCTTGGTTTTTGCTCTGACATGCACTGTCCACTCTGGAAGCTTATATAGACAGGTGTGTACCTTTCCAAATCATGCCCAATCAATTGAATTTAAGTTGTAGAAACATCTTAAGGATGATCAATGGAAACCAGATGCACCGGAGTCTCATAACAAAGGGTCTGAATACTTATGTTAAATAAGGTATTTCTGTTTTTTACAGAAATACCAGAAATGTCTAAAAACCTGTTTTTGCATTGTCATTATGGGCTATTGTGTGTAGATTGATGAGAATGTTTTAAAAATGTTAAATCCATTGTAGAATAAGGCTGTAACGTAACAAAATGTGGGAAAAAAATCAAGGGGCCTGAATACTCTGCACCGTATCAAGTTGGTTGTTGATCATTGCTAAACATCCATTTTCAAGTCTGGTGCGCGATGAGACAAGGATATCCCTACCGGGCAAACCCTCCCTAACCCGGACGACGCTAGCCCAATTGTGCGGCGCCCCACGGACCTCCCGGTCGCGGGCGGTTACGACAGAGCCTGGGCGCGAACACAGAGTCTCTGGTGGCACAGCGCCCTTAACCACTGCGCCACCCGGGAGGCCCCATGTCAATGCAACTTATTGTGACTTATTTAGGCTTCCAATAACAAAAGGGTTGAATACGTATTGCCTCAAGACATTTATTATTTTAATCTTTAATGAATTCGTAAACATTTCTAAAAACATAATTCCACTTTGACATTATGCGGTACTGTGTGTAGATCAGTGACACAAAATCTCAATTTAATAAATGTTCAATTAAGGCTGTAACACACATTTTGGAGAATACTTTCTGAAGGCACTCCATCTAGCGAAGTGTTTTTGAGGCACATAAAGAACTTAACACAATGCCTGAAATGTTTGACTATATCTATACATTTTTTCCTGATATTATTTATTTTATGGCTCTATGGAAACTGTAACTACCAGGTCTAATAGTCAGTCAGTCTCCTCATATGGGCCCTGTAAGTTTTGTAGCTTTAATATTGATGATCAATGTCAACAACAAATATCTCACATAAGCATGCAATAAAATATATATTTAGAAATGTTACCAAGAGAATTCTGATTCTGCTACGACACAACGTTCTAAATATTTGAGTGAAAGGTAGCCTTTAGAGGAGCAGCGTGGGAGATATGAGAGCTGGGTGGCATAAAAACATTCATAAATTATTTTTATTTCTCCTATATCGTGTTCTAGTCGTTCATTTTGATTTATGGCCAGATATGCCTTTATTCTCCCCCCTGTATAAATAGCATCCCCACCCAGAAGTGTCACTGTGATTTATGGGTTCAGTGGAGTTGGGTTACCAGCACAGCGCTCACATTGCAGTAGGTAGGTCTCCGGCAGAAGGAAAAATAAACACTGTAAATTCTCTTTAGGACTGCACGACTAAATTTGGGAGCTGGTTAGACATAGCCATTCCTGGGATCCCTTAGTGATTCAGTGAAGTAGGCAGACAGGTGTGGCTGCCTGGCTTTATTACTGATCGCCGACGTCACATAATTTCACCTGGTTCATTATTGTATTGGCTCAATTCATTTCACTGTCGTCATGCCTAGAATGTTAATTGGAGGCTTAACCCCAGTAAAGGAAAGCTTAGCTGATTTACATATTCTCATACATATCAGTCCAATTAATATAGGATTGCATGCAGTGTTGTAATAAATACTGTTCCCATGGGTAGTGAAATGTAGAATCGTGCATCTGTTTTTCTCTCTGAGGAATACTGATTTCAAAGAGAAATATGACATGTGAATGTGTTGTTATGGACCAGGGATTTACAGCACTACATGGAAGTAGTCAGTTCTATCAATGCTTTCACCGTAAGCCTACTGTGGACTTGAAATATAATATATGCCATTTAGCAGACACTTTTATTCAAAGCGACTTCCAGTCATGAATGTATTAAAAAAATATATGGGTGGCCCCAGAGGGAATCAAACCCACGATCCTTGGCATTGCAAATGCCATGCTCTACCAACTAAGCAACACAGGAGCCACACAGAATCATAGGAACTAGCCTATTAATTCTATGTTCTATATTTATATCTATAGGCATAGCCTATGTAATGTATTTAGAATCACTGCAGCAAAGCAAATTGGATAGGCCTAATAAAGATTCTACAACTCTACTACATGTTGGGGGTAACATAAATCAAGGCTTACCTGGGAGGTCTCTATCTTCACATGTTACTGGCATGTTAGTGAAGAGAGTGGGTTTTGTTAACCGCATCACTGTGAAAGCCAAGGAAGCAAAGATTGGTCAGTTAGGCTTAGGCTAGTTTACTTGCTTGCAATTTTAGATGGAAATTCCATGGGTAATCTAGACCTCTCTCAAACAGCCTAGATATCCTAATGCCTGCCAAATAAGAACAGCCTCCTTTAGCGTTGTTTCCAGACCATACTTTATTTGGATAGTCCCCTATAGGCCTAGATGGCCTTCGGATGGTCAAACTATCAACAAACTAACAACTGTAACACACTTGCATGCAAGTGTTGCATGTAAATAGACTGCATGTTAGGCTATAACTAAGATTAGGTTTAGGTTCAAATAAGGGGTCTAGGGTTAGTGTTTTCCAGATTAGATTATTCAAATCAGTGGTTAGTTTCAGTTATTTGATAGATTAGTTGAGGATCTATAAACCATCTGAAGGTTACTATCCAAATAAATGTTAGATTTCCTCCTTGCCACAGCAGTCTTTCTTTGTCAGGTATTCTCTGATTAATAATTTAGGAAAAGTTCTAGCTACATCCAGTCCTCTAGTATGCTGCTGCTTATTACAATACCAAAAGATATCCATCTGTGATAATATTAAAGTAACCAGTCATAATACCGTAACACATACCAGGTAGCTAGCTATTTGAATGGGTCTATCAAGATGTCTGAGACTTGTGTATTCAGCACACTGTAGCTACGTTGAGGTCTAAAAGAAACAAACTTTTGAGTGAATAGTCAAGTAGTGGACAGGTAAGAAACACTCATCAGATCAGCAACAATTCGGTCATTTGAGCTACCTAGCTAACGTTAGCAAGATAGCAGAGGCTGGCTAAATATGTAGCTATACAGTTAGGACAACTGTCCACCATTAACTAAATAAATAATACATAGGTTATAGTATAAGGGTATAGTAGAGTTATGGATATGGTACCCAAATGTTTAATGAATGACATGGCAAATGATTTGACAGAATATTGTTGGCTAGTTAGCTAAAAATGTTAGCTATTGAAAATGAACAGAAAAAAGACATGGTCAACACCACTCGATACTTGGTAGTCAGCGAGCTAGCTCGTTCATCATCGTTCAGTTAGCAAGCTTATTTGACGTTAGCTTAGCAGCTAGCTTGTAAGCCAGTAGCCATTATCAGCTGTCAGTGTCAGATGTAAACAACCTCTTTTCAGATATCCACATTAGCTAAATGTTTAACGCAACCCTAGTGAGTATATTGCTTAAGCCATTTATTTAACTCAGTAAAATACCTTTTAAAGCAAGTAGATGCTCTTGTTTTGCCTGATTTACTTCCATTTTGTCTTCACAGTTCGGTTGAACTTTCACCTGGCAATATCAGCTGACTATAGGAAACGCAGAGGGACAATTTTGGGAGATCCCTCGTGGTAGTATTGTAGTACACAGGTGTCACGTCAAATTGTAGTTCCACCTCTTCCCCATTAAATTCATAAATGCATAGACATCGTATAAAACAAATACAGCCAATTAAATACATGTTCAAGTGGTGTATAGGTTTGAATGCATTCAGATCCCTGACAGAATGACAAAGATTTCTTCACATTGTTGTTTTCTTTATTCAGTAACTACAAATTCATGTCAAGGGATTGCTTTTCATTTGTCTACAACTTTGGGGTGAAAAACAATGCCCGAATACCGGTAAGCAATAAACTACATAGTAGCTTTGTTTAGTCATTTTCTCAAATAAAGCAAATTCATAGGCTTGAGATGTACTGTTGTATCCGATATGATTTGTAGGCTATGTACTGTATACATCTTATGCAAGTTAATGAGCAACACATTGTATAACAAACTACAATTGCATAGTGTGACAAGTGGCTGTCTCGTCAAGACAGCTGGTTAGTTACTTCCAGTCTGTAAAAAATAATGTTTAGTAGAACAATGGAACCAACTGTTGAACAAACAAGCTTCATGAAAACATTGGAACACATTGCAAAAACTTCCATCAGAACAAAATAACCTGAATTGGTTATTTGCCATGAATAGGTCTAATTCACTGCAGACCGTCATCGTTCATGAAGCTTCTAAAACAGAGCTAATGTACAGAGCAGACTGGTAAACAGTAAGTCAGTAGGTTAAGTGGAGTAGCATTATGTACAGCTTACACACTGCAGAGAGTTTAGGATGCATTGACTTTCACAGCCATATTAGGGACTGGTTTCTCAGTTGATGTTTTCCCACACTGCTGTACTCTGCCTGGCTCAGTCTGCAGCAGCCTATTAGAACCCCTTGTAGGAAAGTTACCCCCCTTAAAGAAACTCACAAGTACTGCCAGGAAAAGACTGGAGAGAGACAAAGGGAAAAACAGATGAGTAATAAAGACCACTGTCTCCATTATCTCAACAGATGCGTTGCAGTTTGGCTTCACTCTCCCCCCTGGGTTCCTCTTTAGGGCTGCGCTTCCTTGATGATTTCTCCTCCCCCTCTTTGTCGTCAAGGGATTCTGTAGCATTCTTGAAGGGCTCTGCCCCAGACTCAACACTGTCCAGCTCAGGGACCGATGATTCCTCATTCTTCCCAGCCACCAAACATGAATCACCCGATATTGGTACCAAGTCCCCTGGGTCAGGGCCCATCTGAACCACCACCATGGTCAATGCTTCTTCCTCCCTCTCTATCCTTGTTTCAGTCTGTTCCTCCTCAAAGAGGGTCATCTCCCCAGGGTGAGTGGCTATCTCACCAACCAGGCTGACTGTGAGCTCTGTGTGGCCGTTGACGGGCGTTGTTCTCTCAGCCTGCCGTAGAAGCTCTGTCCTCAGGGAGGCTAGCTGGGTGTGGATGAGAGTGCGGTGTTGCATCTCCAGACTCTTCACCTGCCAAACAGAAAGACAGGCATCATCAGTGGTCAAAGAGTCTCATAAGCCCTATTTGCACGGAACTAGTATTGCTAGAGAACGTTGATTATGTAATTATTACCCTAATGTCTGTTATTCAAGAGGACGATTCAGACAGAATTCATTTTCCAAACTGCCCCATGTAATTATATATATATATTTTTAAAGTTATGACAGAAGCCTGGATTTTTTTTTCTAGGAGTGAAGATATTGCAACAAGTCCACATGATAACATGGCTACACTGACAACTCAAGCCTGGTTCCCATTTTTATAGTGTCACCATAATATTTGAATTGAGGAAGTGTGATCATATTCATTATGATATTTTAGCAATCCGCAGTAGAAGACATCCCAAATGCCCCCCAGCCTTCAGATGTGAGCCAAACAGCACACTTGCACTTGATATGTGTTGTTAGGCTATGAATAGAAAGTGAACTTGTAATTTCCAAACATTTAGCTCAGTTTTATGCTGCTTTGCGATCTGTTAACAGCAATGTTGTTTATGATGCACTTGGCGATGTTCAATTCCTTCGCATAAAACAAACAAAAGCATTCACTGTGAAAGTTGATACATGTAGGTCCTTCATATAAAGGCTATCCACAGCACTTTGTTCAATTTATAGAATCAGTTATGGTTTACTTGCTCAAACCGCGAGCAACACCTGTCAAACTCAGAAATATTTCTCAAAACACAGGGATGTCAATTTGCACGGGGGGACTAATATTGTCAGAGGACTTTGGAGTTTGCCAAAAAACAAGTTATTCTGTCAAATATCTACTCTTCTGCCATGTAAAATTACTGACATAGATTCGGAAGGGACTAAAATGACAGATGTGGTGTATTGTGCTCGTGCACTTAATTATATTACCCAACCTCCCCCAGTAAAACTAATCACGTCCGAATAGGGCTTTATGCCATCTAATGACTGAATGGCCTGTCAGTGATGTTCAGTAGATTTATAAAGGATGGCTCCAGGGTAGCTACATGTTTAAAATGCTTGTATACCAATATACAAGAAACCACTTTGCTTCAGTGGGCAATAAGGCCCTTTGACATTCCAGCTCATGAATACTATTGAAGCCCAGTAATTTTTACTAACAATACAGAATATGCATAGCTCTGTAGATTTTCAACAGGCTCTTCTAAGAGGCTTTACACGTTGTTTTTAATCTGGCATGTGATCTTGAGAATATTGAATAACAGGGGTTGGAACCGGTCCAGGAAACTAGGGCTGTCCCGGACTAAAAGAAGTGGTCGACCAAGAGTTTCTGTTCTATCGACCAATCGATTGGTCTACATTTTTAACATGTATTTTCTCATGTATTGACACATCCTATGTATTTTAATCAAATCAACTATATTCACTGAGCTTGTCAGATGCTTTAAGCACACGGTTTGATTAAATAATCAAAACACACAAATGACTGGAGGGAGTCCGACCAGCAATTTATTTGATTGTGCCGGGCCGGGTTCAGTCTTGCTGTGCTGTGTAAGAACAAAATAAAAACAGGGAGTGACAGTGACTAGCACCCATTGTCTCGCTCTCCTCCCTGCTGCAGCGACCACCACAGAACATCAAGTGTTTATCGCGCTGTCCGTGTTTCTGAAGCTGCAACATAATTACAGCCATCTCTGACTGAAAAGTTATTTTTCCGAAATCCCTCATTTGTTTTTGGAAAGACATTCCCTATTCCCTCAGCCCTTGCTCTTTTTACGTGACACATGTATGCATCGCATGTACGTGATTAAAGAGTAGGCCTGTCAAACGATCAAAATAATGAATTGCATTAAAATTCTGCAAATAATTAATTAAATTCTGCGATTCTGCAAAGTTTTTATTTTCTCAAATTTGGTGCTAAATAAAGATTATTATATATAATTTTTTTTAAAGCAGTGTATTGAGTTATAGGCATGTAGGGAGGGACTGAAACGAAAAATATTTCAGTATCAGAATGTTTAATGGCATATTCACCATAAACAAGTTAAATACAAAAGACCTGGAACTTACTAATGCTCCCAGTAGGTAGGTAAGTACACACAAAATGATAGTTCTCACAGTTACTGATTGGAGGGTTGGCTATAAGAAATAAAATTGATACAAAGAACATAAACCTATACAACAATGTCAGGAATCCCTCAGAACATTAACCTGTGACCATACACTTCAGTCATCCTCCTCCATTTCTTTTCACTGAGCCAATTGCAAAGACAAACAAGCCCGCTGACATTTTCAGATGATAAAGCTGCTCTCTTCTTGTGTACAATATGCCCGGAGTGTGAAAACAACCTCTCAAAAGGAACTGATGTAACAGGCATTACCAGGTACCTTCGTGCAATGCTGGCCAGCCTGGTGTGCCCCTGCATGCTGTGACCGCCACTGTAGTGGACAGTCCTCCATGTTGATACTGGGCTCTGCTTTCTAACACTCCACACATTTTCAATGGATTCCTCCTCAGATTCTTTGGTGGCTATAACTGTTGCTTTATCCAGTTGCTGTGCAGGCATCTCTTCCTTCAGCACTCGACCCAAGGTTTAAGGACCTGAAGTGAAGGTACTTCAGGTCCTTAAACCTTGGGTCAAGTGCTGTGGCGAGCTTCAGCCATGATAGGTTGGTGTTTTCCTTGCATTTCTCCAGGTCAGTTGTGAATGTCAGCATGAATCTTGTCATTTAGGCAAGGTCATCGTTGGAGCTCTCAATCACCCGAAACAGATGACAAAGCAGGCAACACCACTGAGCAGGAAATGCACATCTCTCCTCCCAGAAGTTCAGTCAAGTATCTGCAGTGAAAGATCACTCAAAATCACTTGTCAATTGTGAGAGACTTATGCCCAGACTCTCTCGCACACTTTACACACACACACACACACACACACACACACACACACACACACACCTTATTATAACACTAATAGTGATACAAAGAATAGTACCTGCAGGGCTCCAGTAGTGCCTCCAGCTTCTGCAGTTTCTCCAGTTCAGCGGTGGTTGGCATGGTTTTCAGTTGGTTGTTGGTGATCTCTCAGTGGTTGTTGGTTTCTGTGGACACGAGTTACCAATTCCAGAGTGGAATTCCATCTTGTTGTGTGCCAGTGATTCCTTCAGTCCATTTGCTGATGTCCTAGCTCTGCAGCATTTGGTGGGCTGTGTTTGAAATTGATTTTTTTTTTGTTGCCATTTAGCTATGGCATTGTCAAACCCTCTGTTCTGTAGGGACACTGATGAGACTGTGCGCGATGCAGGGCAGGTGTTCAAAAAGGCATATGTCTGGCAGCTGCAATCATGTTCCGTGCACGGTCTATGCAAAATGTGGTAACTTTGTTTTCAATGTTCCACTACTTTGCTAGAGCCACTAAATGCCCGGCGCACATTTCAGCATAGTGCCTCTGTCTTCGCTACAGCCAGAGCGTGTGAATGCAGTTTCCATTGATGTGGTGAGCTGTATCCCAGGTAGTTGTGGTTACTGACCGAGTTCCAGTGGTCTCCCGTGAGTTGAGCTTCAACTCCTCCGCTTTCATAGCCCTCTCATACAGCTTGTGTATTCTTGTAACAACGGTGGCTTTCGAGGGTAACTCATACGTTGTCGTTCGATGCTCTCTCTCAAGCCTTCGTCCCCCACAATGTGGACTTGCCTGCAAGCTGTAGTTATCCACTTGGCTATTTCTTGTGTTAGCTTGCTGCTTGTTGCGCACACCCTTCTAGCTTAGCCTGCCGAAGATGTTCTCCATTGCTACTAGTAACTTTACTTGTATTGCCGGCATAAACAGTAGGTTTTGCTTGTAAATGAAAACGATGACTCGTATTTTGGTGATAAACAAATTCAGCCTTGCAGTAGATGCAAATTACTTTGGTTTTATCCAGAGCCACCTGGGAGTGATTTGAAATTGGCCATTTAAAAGCCCCTTACTAGCATTATCCATTATTCAGTCATACAAGTAGCTAGCAAGTAAAGTGTTTGTCAAACTAGTGCATCGGCTGCCAGGGCTTGAATTTGAACTATGGATGGTTCAGGGGGTCAAACTAAGAAAATGCGTTAATGGCGTCAATTCATGGCATTAAAAAAAATGTAAGCATTAACCTTTCTAGGGTCGGCGCAGTATCCTGAATTTCCGCCTGTCTGACGTGCCCAAAGTAAACTGCCTGTTACTCAGGCCCAGAAGGTAGGATATGCATATAATTGGTAGAATTGGATAGAAAACACTGACGTTTCTAAAACTGTTAAAATAATGTCTGAGTATAACAGAACTGATATAGCAGGTGAAAACGGGAGGAAAATCGATCCGGGAATTATTATTTTTTTGAGCTTGGAATGACTTCCAATGCAATGCTATTGAAAGATCTCATTTCCGCCTCCCAGATTGCAGTTCCTATGGCTTCCACTAGATGTCAAGTCTTTAGACAAAGTTTTAGGCTTGTTTTAAAAAAATATATGTATTTGTAGTCATTCCAAGTTGAGCGCCAGGGCAAAAGTAGTCTTTTTGCACACGTGAACATGGGCGCGCTCTTCGTTCTTTTCCTTTGCTATTGAACATAGTAGTAGTAGTAGTAGTAGTAGTAGTAGTAGTAGTAGTATCTCAGTCTGAAATATTATCGTTTATTTAATTTTTTTTACCCCCTTTTTCGTGGTATCAAATTTTTTGTGGTTACTGTCTTGTCTCATCACTACAACTCCCGTACGGGCTCGGGAGAGATGAAGGTTGAGAGCCATGCGTCCTCCGAAACACAACCCAACCAAGCCGCACTGCTTCTTAACACAGAGCTCATCCAACCTGGAAGCCAGCTGCACCAATGTGTCGGAGGAAACACTGTACACCTAGCAACCTAGTCAGCGTGCACTGCGCCCGGCCTGCCACAGGAGTCGCTAGTGCGTGATGAGACAAGGATATCCCTACCGGCCAAACCCTCCCTAACCCGGACGACGCTAGGCCAATTGTGCGTCGCCCCATGGAACTCCGTCGCGGCCGATTGCGACAAAGCCTAGGCTCGAACCCAGAGTCTCCGGTGGCACAGCGATGCAGTGCCTTAGACCACTGTGCCACCCGGGAGGCATATTATAGTGTCGCCAGTGCTGGTTTGAAAGATATGTTGACATGGGGCGCTGTCCTCCGACAATCGAATGCTATGTTTTCGCCGTAAAGCCTTTTTGAAATCTGACAACGCAGTTAGATTACCAAGTTTCTAAGCTAAAGAATCATGTATGACACTTGTATTTTCATGAATGTTTAATATTACGGTTTTGTATTTTGAACTTGGCGCGCTCCAATTTCAACAGATGTTGTTGAATTGGATCTCTAATTACTAGAGAACGTTGGTTGTAATTATTACTCCAGAACGTCCGTTATTCCACGGGATTCATTTTATCCAAACTGCAACCTGTAATTCTTTATTATTTTTACTCCAATAAATTGACAAGATAAAGCATTTCAACATGTCCAGGTGATAGGGCCACACTGATAACTCAAGCTTGGTTCCCAAGTTTCTAAACGATAGTGTTGCCATAATATTTAAATTAAGGAAGTGTGATTATAATCATTAGAATATTTTAGGGTTCCGCAGTAGGTCCTAAATGCCCTCCAGCCTTCAGATGTGAGCTAAACCGTGCAATTGCACTTGAGATGCATTTTAAGGCAATGGATGAAAAAGTTCACTTATCATTTCCAAATGTTTAGGCCAGTTCTATGCTGCTGCTTTGCGATCTATTAACAGCAAGGATGCATTAAATAGGCACAATATTTTTTGAAGGATGCATTTGGCAATATTCAATTCATACACAAAACATTCACTGTGCAAGTTGATACATGTAGGCCCTTCATATAAAGGCTGTGCGCAGCACTTAGTTCAATTTATCAGATCAGTTATTGCTTTATCAAACTGCGAGCAACACATGTCAAACTCAGAGATTTCTCTCAACACAGGGATGTCAATTTGGACGGGATTAAAATGACAGATGGTGTTTTGTGCTCGTGCACATAATTACATAACCCCACCTCCACCAGTAAAACTATTCCTGTCCGAATACTGCACAATAGGTCCTGACCTATAACATTACATAATCACATCAATAAATTGGTTAAAACAAACTCTGAAAACCGTAGATAGCACTACTGGGTGATCTGAAAAGTAATAGTCGATCGAGCAATAATAAAATAATTAAGTTTGCAAAGGATCGGAAACATGACTGTAAAATTTCCAGAATTTCTCACGGGAAGTTAAGCCCTGGAATTTTGCTTAAATGTATTTTAAAAAGTTAACAGTGCACCTTTTTTTGTTGGATACACAAGGCCATTCTAGGTCTTGTGACATATTTTGGTTAAACTATCCCCAATTCAATGGAATTGCAACCGTCTGCATGCACAGTGCACTCTTCCATCACATGTACAGCTGATTCTCAAGATCTTGCACGCTAATGAGATACTATTGAGCCCACACTACTACACTGTTTGAGCCAAGGACTACATGCTTTCTGGTAAGTTGATTACAAAACTGGGTGGGGTGAATATATTTTATATGACATACAATATTTTTTGTTAACTAGTAAATAGTAGCCTACAGCAAAGTGTGTTTAAATCATTTCTAACTTGTTCACAATTTCTGCTGGTTTGTTTTAGCTTGCTTGAGCCTGCTAACTGAGGAGTGTTAATTCACCTATTTCCATACATGTTTCATTTTAAAACATTTATCTTACAAAGGAGTTGTTTAATCAAACTGCTTAACCTATTTATCTATACATGGAATTGTATTTGTTTTTATGCATTTTTTCCCCTAATCTCTAAAGGAAAATTCCACGGGCACTATCTGATGTGGAGACATTTCACTGCAGCTAATGTAGAAGGAAAAGCTGTGTACATTTGCAAATACTGTGCCAAATCATGTGAAGTGTGCAACAAAGATGCAGAATCATCAGAATCTGATGCTCACAGCCAATGTGTATTGGAAGAGATTTCTGAATGTTCTTCACCCAGCATACACCTCTCCAACTAGCTTGATCTACTAATTTGCTGGATGCAGAGTTCAACAGAGTTAAAGTGAAGGTCAAGCGAATCATAGAGAAAGCAGACTATTGCAATCATCTCTGATGGGTGGTCGAATGTTCGTGGGCAAGGAATAATTAACTACATAATCTCCACCCATCAACCAGTATTCTACAAGAGCACAGACTCACCGGACTCTACATTGCAGATGAGCTGAAGTGAGTCAATGACCTTTGACCACAGAAGGTATTTGCACTGGTGACATACAATGCGGTGAACATAAAGGCTGCTTAGTCTAAAGTGGAAGAATCCTACCCTCACATCACACCCATTGGCTGTGCTACACATGCATTGAATCTGCTCCTCAAGGACATCATGCCACTGAAAACAATACACTCTACAAGAGAGCCAAGGAAATGGTTAGGTATGTGAAGGGTCATCAAGTTATAGCAGCAATCTACCTCACCAAGCAAAGTGAGAAAAATAGAGAACCACATTGAAGCTGCCCAGCAACACCTGTTGGGGTGGTGTTCTTATCATGTTCGACAGTCTCCTTGAGGGGAAGGAGTCTCTCCAAGAAATGGCCATATCACAGTCTGCCAATATGGACAGCCCCATCAAGAGGATCCTCCTGGATTATGTATTGTGGGAGAGTGGTAAGCAGCCTGAAACCAACAGGGCCTATGGTAGCCATTGCACGGATTGAGGGAGACCATGCCATCCTGTGTGATGTTCAGACTCTGCTTGCAGATGTAAGAGAAAACAATCTGTACTGTCCTGCTCACTTCACTGTTGCTCCAAGCAGAGGAAACTGCAGTTCTGAAATACATCAAAAAGGGTGAAGACATCTGCCTGAAGCCCATGCACACCACAGCGTACATGTAGGACCCCAAGTATGCTGGCAAGAGGATCCTGTCTGGTGCAGAGATCAACAGGGCCTATGGTGTCATCACTACGGGTCTCGCCACCTTGGCCTGAATGAGGCCAAGGTCTGGCGAAGTACAGTTCCAAGCAAGGGCTTTAGGATGGAGCTGCAATATGGCAGTTGTGCCAACATATCTCATCAGCCACCTGGTGGAAGTGACTTTGTGGATCTGAGGCTCTTTCCCCCGTTGTCTCCATCATCCTCCAAATCCCATCAACATCAGCCGCCTCAGAGTGCAACTGGTCCTTGTTTGGGAACACAGACCAAAGCACGCAACAGGCTGACAGGCTGAAAAATTGGTGTCCATCCGGGCAAATTTGAGCCTGACCACAAGCCATCCTCAACAAGGTTGGAAAGTGACAGTGAAGAATAGGCCCCAGAGTCTGATGTTCAAGAGGTGGACATTGAGGAGGTCCAGGGAGAAGACATGGAAGCCTGAGAGGAAGACAACCAATGCTTTAGTTTCTAGACTATCAATTTTACAGATGTATGTTGAAAATGTTTTTGGGAGATGCGATGAATCATTCAATATTCCCTTTTGTTGTTCAGTGAAATAATCCCATGTGAAGAGTCAACTCGTTTAATTAAAGTTCACTTTGGTGACTAAATTGTTTAAAAATTTCTAATCGGAAGGATTTAATCACTTGCAGTTATGTCTACTTATGATAAGGTAAAAAGGTTTGTTTGTCTCCATATGATATGGTAAATATATCCAATGCAAAAAAACATCTACATTTAAAAGTTATTTATTTGCATATATTTCCAGTAATTCCCATATACTCCCACAGAAAGTTTCCGCCTCTGAATATTACCCTAAATGTGCAACCCTAATAATAATAATAATAATACTTTGCAAAAATGTTTATTTTCAAGATGTAGAAACAATGAGAATAGAAAGGTTCAGAACGTTTCTGAAACATCACAGCACAGTTGAAAAGGATAGGTCAAATATAAATCCCATATGGATGGTGTTAAGAGATCGATGGGTAGAATGGAGCTGAAGGTTGGGACTAATAACAAGATAACTCATGTAAAACATACGGTGTCCAAAAAACGTATATAGATTTTTGTGAAACTTCTGTGAAAGAGCACAGTTTGAAAGATATGGCAAATAGAAATCAAACCGGATGGACATCAGAAATAGATGGGACAGGTTGAGGAAGGACGGGAGTAAAAACAAAGGAAATAGATCTACTGTAAAATAGACTGTCCATAAAATGTATAAGCTGTAAGTAGAGGTCTAAGCATTGTTGTTCACTAGGTCACTCCAATTAGGGGAGGTAGGGTTAGAAAGGAATATACACACAGTCAAAGGTTTGGATACCTATTAATTCCAGGGTTTATTTTTACTATTTCAGAGTTACCAGCCTCAGAAATAAATCACTGACAGTGTCACCAGCAAAGCCCCCGCCACACACAAACACACCTCCTCCATGCTTCACGGGGGGAACCACACATGCGGAGGTCATCCGTTCACCTACCCTGTGTCTCACAAAGACACGGCAGTTGGAACAAAAAATCTCACATTTGGACTCATCATACCGAAGGACAGATTTCCACCAGTAATGTAGATTGCTTGTGTTTCCTGGCCAAAGTTGGTTGAGAGAATGCCAATAGTGTGCAAAGCTGTCATCAAGGCAAAGGGTGGCTACTTTGAAGAATCGCAAATATATTTTGATTTGTTTAACACTTTATTGGTTACTACATGATTCCATGTGTTATTATTAAAAAATAAAAAATAAACTAGAATGAGTAGAATGAGTAGGTGTCCAAACTTTTGACTGGTACTGTATATGTATGTATATTTGCAAAATATATATGGGGGATTTGAAGTGATGCAGACAATTACATTGATGGAAGCTACAATATTAAAGCTGATCTACCCCCCCCCCACCCTCCAAAAAATAAAAAAGTATATATTTTTTTTATCTCAAAACCGTAACACATGCGACAGCAAAATGGATGCAGAGGATGTGACAAATAAACCTCAAAATGGGGTTAAAGGGAATGTCAGATGTGTGGAATTAATGTGACTAGTTGTGGAAAATACTAGAGATCAAGAAAAATAAGGTAAGGAGAAAGTGCTGAGTGCATATTATGTGTGCCAAACAGGTGCTGTATAGATTGCAATATAATTTTTTCTGACCGTTTGGAACAATGTTAACACTGAATAAAGTATAAGAGTACCAGAGCCTGTTGTAACATTTTTTGTTAAGTCTTTATTACAGCAAAGACTAAAAACATTCGCACAAATTTGTGAATGCAATTTCTGAAATGGAACGGTTTATTCATTGCTTGAGCTAATTATTCAGGGCTCGCTTTATTTTAAAACTAAAATGCTTGATTGCATTTCAAATCATGAATGACTCATATGCTGTGTGATGACATGAACAAATGAATGGTTGATTGATACAGTAGCCTATATATTGACATACAGGCCTAAGTTACAGTACTAAGACTAAACAGGATGTGCTCTGAGGCCTACAGCTCAATGGTAGTTATACAAGGCTGCTTTTCCAGTGTCTACCTGCAAACTGAAAATCTTTGCCAGTGTGTATGTGTTTAGGCTACCTGCCCCTACTAATGACATTTATTATTCTAATAAGAAGATGATCAAGAAAAAGGAGCATTATTATTACTATAATAAATATTATTTTTCAGGCCATTTGGAACAGTGTAAACATAAATGTGAAATAATACCAGAGGCTGTTCCAACGACAAAAAGTGTAAAGCCTTTATTACAGTAAAGCAAAGATTAAAAACAGCCCAATTGTGAAATTGCTTACTTGACATGTCATTGCTTGAGGCGAAATCAGTAGGCTATTAAATAAACACGGTCTTATTTCTGTAGATATATTGCGGTTTTATAAAGCCAGGCACATTTAACAGTTAGGCTATTGTTTATATACCCAATTAAGTTTGGGCTTCCCCTCTCCACACTTTTCTTAAATAACAAGGCAAGGGCTGTTTTCTCATCTCCTCATTCTGCTGATGCCTCCGCGGCATTGCACCAACTGTCAGAGCAGCTCACAGATTACTGCACCTGTACATAGCCCATCTATAATTTATCCCAAACAACTACCTCTTTCCCTACTGTATTTTGCTCCTTTGCACCCCATTATTTTTATTTCTAGTTTGCACATTCTTCCACTGCAAATCTACCATTCCAGTGTTTTACTTGCTATATTGTATTTACTTTGCCACCATGGCCTTTTTTTTTGCCTTTACCTCCCTTATCTCACATCGTATATAGACTTGTTTATACTGTATTATTGACTGTATGTTTGTTTTACTCCATGTGTAACTCTGTGTCGTTGTATGTGTCGAACTGCTTTGCTTTAGCTTGGCCAGGTCGCAATTGTAAATTAGAACTTGTTCTCAACTTGCCTACCTGGTTAAATAAAGGCGAAAAAAATATTATAATAATTGTTCTCAACACCAATATGGTGGATAACGTTGCTATTATCCACATAGCAACATGGTCTAGGAAAAGGCGCCAATTCAACAGCACACTAATGTGTTTCAGAAGCAGGGACAGCGACCGCTATCCAACGAGGGAGAAAGTGCATTTGTTTTTAAATAATATTATTTTTATTAGTGTTGCACCATTGTTCTTATGTAATATAACCATATACAATTTCAGTAGCACGTGTCTTAGACTGATGGACTGTGCATACCCACAATGGATCAGTCCACTCAGCACGAATTAGACCGGTGTCTTGTACACCATGATAGATCTATATATTTTTTTTGCTACTGCTCGACTAAAGAAATCTCGGTCGACCAACAGCCTATCGACCAAACAACCAACCAGTTGACTAAATGGGGTCAGCCAGCCCTACTAGAAACAGAACCGAAAACCAGATAATATTGAACATTTTCAAGGAACAGAAACAAAAGTGATCCATACTGTTCAGGAACAGAACTGTTATTTTAAAAGCATGGGAACTGGTTAATAACATCATTTTTACGTTCCAGTCATTTTTTCTAGTCACACAAAAAAACACAACAAAAAAACCTATGCAAACCCTCACTGTCACTCAGAAACTTTTCCAGTGTCTGTCTGCAAACTGAAAATCTTTGCCAGTGTGTATGTGTTTAGGCTACCTGCCCCTACGGAGCATAGGCTACTGTACTGATGTTACAATCGTGATATAGAAGATAGCTAATAAAAAAATAATTCTGCCTAAAGAATGGATGAACTTCTCCAATGCTAGATAAGGATACCATAGGCCTATCACGTTGTATTTAACAACAAAAAGGTAAGACATGTCTTTAATTCTGGTACCGCTCTGCACACACAAGCTTGTTGGTTTGCTAGCTAGCTCAAAGGACATTCAAGTTCCTTCATAGAAGCCACTCTTCCGTAAGTATAATTATGTGGACCCAAGTCAGATAATGCATGTGATAAGATGCCCAGCACTTCAAGCCTCCTCCTTAACCCACTCTCGATCTCTCCCCAACCGCAACATTTCAGTTGCATCGTGTGCCATAGGATACACTAGTCTGTCCATCATGCATGTAAACAACTAGCTTGCCTGCTCTATCCGCACTGATCGGTGATGTAATTTAATGAGCTAAATATATTTGAAAAAAACTTGATTTCATAGGTTGAAAAGGGAATGATATAAAACTACTTTTTTGGTTTATTTTGCTGGTCGGAACAGAACAATTTTTTGGGGTGGGGGGGGGGGGGGGGGGGGGGTGTTCAGTTCAGAACGAAACAATTGGAAAATAATTTCAGTTCTAACCCCCATTTAACAATCACTTAGGATCATCACTACAGTAGCAGTTACAGGCGTCCACTCACCAGCTGATCGATTCTCTGCTGGCTGTTCTCTGCAGAGCGGTATAGCTTTAGCTCCTCAAACATCTTGATGTTGGCCTGCACCACACTGGCCACCTGGGGGCACCTCAGCACAGGGGAGACAACATGGCCATGTCAGAATGGTCTGTTTTCCATTCCATCAAGAATGTCAAATACAGAAAAGGTGGAGGACTTACTAGAAGAGACATAAGGTAAGCTCTTTAACTCCCATCTATCCTTCACACAAATAGACATTTTTAGAAGATCCACATACAAATCAGTTTCCTCCGCCCCCCAAAAAAGTTATCCTGATAAGTTAACCATGTCTGCTGCTCTATACCGTGGTCAGTGTGCCTGCTGATCGAGATTGCGTATCCTTTCCCTGGTCAATTGCTGAATGATTCTGGCCTATACGATTTTGAAATCCATCTTTCACATGAGTGTTTTGCTGCATTTATTGAGTGACTCCCACAACTCTTAATTTCCACACTTTTTGCCCCAGTTAAAAACACTCGTAAACATCAGTGCAAAGCAAGGAAAGGGGGAGTGTTGAAAACCATGGGTGTTTTGCCATTTACTAACATTGTGTGCCGGGAGTCTATAATTGTAAGCATCTCTGCCTTCAGTCAGTGTCTACCCTCAAGTCTCTGGCCAGCCAGTGCACGCACGGTTTGCTTCTGGGTGCCAAAAATACCTGTTCCTGAACGAGGTCAAAGAACCTCGGCATCTCTACCCCCATCCACCTCTCCAATCGGCCTCTCCTGCCGCTAAACATGTTAAAAATGAACACATCTATTCTTCACACAGACACAAATTATGACAAGTTCATCATACAAATAAGTTTATCTTTCACAAAAATACATCACGTTAAGTTACCCATTTTTGTACCTGGTGGTCTTTGAGATGCTGTATCTCTGCCCTCAGTCTCCTCGCCTTGCCTGCCCTGCTGCCACTAAACATGTTAAAAATGATCTAATATCTATCCTTCACACACAGTTCACCATACAAAGCATCTTAGCCTACACAAAAAAGCTATCTTGTTTTGATAACCTTTCTTTGAGGTTACATACTGTGTGCTGGTCAGTGTACTTGGTCTTTGAGTCTGTATCTCAGTTCACAAGTCTGCTGTTAGTGTACCTGTTCGTTAAGTCTGTGGATCTCTGCCCTTAGCCTCTTCTCCATGGCGTCCTTCTCCTGCCGCAAGATCACATTTTGCTGGTGGAGCTCCAGCAGATGCTTCTCTATATGTAGGGCCTGCTCCAGACTCTCCCCACCCTGCAATAGACAACCACAGGTACACCAAGGTTAGTATCATGACATGAAGGGGGGTAGAGGGGTAACAGAGGTTAGCATTAGGGCATGCAGGCTGCTTGCATAAAAGCATGTAGATTGATGAGGGTTGTAATTAATATTGGTAAGAAAAACATTGGATGTGAGAACTTACTAAAGCACAGTATTAGCAAGATAACTCAATGGAGACACCTGTTCAGAGATAATACTGGCCGCCTCCTCGTAAATCAGGTTGCCTCCCTGTCCATCTGGGTCCATGAGAACCAGCGTCTGGGTCTGGTCCAGGGTATGCTGGGAAGGCCCCACCTCCTCTTCGGCTGCCACTAGGATCCCATTGTTCACGCTGCTGTCCTTCAACCAGAGCAGGCACCAATCACCATACAATGACCAGACAAGTTACTTGACATATACACCTCCTGTGCTGGGCTTGAGATGAACCTTTTTAACACTGGTGACACTACCGCTATAGAAGACTCAGCGACACCGATATAAACTTTGATAGCACAAGCAACAGGGCATGTTGTACAGATCACACAATACAACATGACATACACTTTTCCACATACACTTCACAATATCAACCCACCACAACCCTCAACTTGGGATGTGCATCTATCCCTTTCAAGACAATTTTATAGATAAACGCTGATACAAGAACGAAGTTTTAGTTTGAAATGATTCGGTTTGATGGAATAAAATTCGATGCACTGATATTTGTTGCAAAAACACACTCATTTTCATTTCTAAATTAAAATCTGCTGCTGATGGCGCACATGAGCATGATCTGTGTCCCCCCACACCTGATCTGAAATCACCACCTCTCCCTAATTAATTAATAACTTTTGCAGATTAAAAGTTTGAGTTTTAATTTATCAATATTTATCACCTACACAATTATTCTATGACATAGCCAATGAATATATAGCACAACTACAAGTTCACAGACTGAGTGAGCTTCTCTTGCTTCGCCCATGCAGTGCGGGTAGCAAAAGTGATTGTTGTTCTCGTATTGAAATGATCAACTTTACCCTGTATATCTAAAAAAATAACATATACACAGATTGTTTCAAGTAAAATGTTTGCTGATGGTGAACCTGAAATCTAAATGAATCCAATGTAAGCCCCATTCAGCATGTATAGCCAGATGAGAGCTGTGTCTCTGGTAGTAGCTTAGGATACTTATTCCGGTAAAACAATTTAACAGCACATTTGACAATACAAACATTTGAATGCTGAAGGTGATGTGCAAAATCAGCAATAGGTCTACCTCTGGTTTGTCAGCGCACGAAGCAGCACACAATTTGACTAGGCTACTAATATTGCCTGGGGTTGTTCAGCATGCAAAATTACTTGTAGATCAATGACATGCTTAGCTCGACACTGAAGGAGAGGACACAGTTGTCACAAAAGATGAGGTATTTTTGGAAGGTAGAAAGTAATTTGAGCCCCAAAATTTTTGTGAACCAGCGATTTGTAACGTTTTAATAGATTTTCTGACCGATGCGTGCTACATTTGGAACGGTTTGGGGTCCTAGAACCTATGCACTAATAACTTAAACATTTTAACCTGGGACAGATGCGTATCGGTGAATTGTTACATCCCTACTATCCACATTTACCCACCACAAATCATGAGACATATATGAAACCTTGGGTTCCACAGTGAGCAGAGTCTCTGTGTTGAGGATTGGCTGCGCCATGATAGTCCCCATGTCTCCGCCCTCCACCCCAGAGCCCGTACACACTTCCAGCCCTCCATAGGCTTTAGGGTGGGCCTCCGGACTCTGGTCATAATACTGTCGGCTGTTCACCTCCTGAATGCACAAGGAGGGGATTGTGAGAGATCTGTCTTGGTCCGCATTCAAAGATTCTCAGAGTGGGCGAGCTAATCAAGTATTAGAATTCAGGACTCTCATTGACTATGATTTAAAAGGCTAAAATTCATCCCAGATCAGCACTCCTACTCTTTTTGTATATATGGAGAATATGTGCCCTGTCTGTTTACTCTTCATACTCACAGTGTTCAATGGTGAATGTATGTTCTATTACAGTAGTTTGGTGGTAGTACCTGTGTGACCTGTATCTGGAAGGTGGTGTGGGGGTTCCGGAAGTGGGTCTTATAGTGTTTGATGGCCTCGTCTCGGCGGTTGAAGCCATTTCGGCAGCGGTAGCAGTGCCAGTGTGCCCCCTTGAACCTCTTCTCCCCTTTGATGGTGCCCACGATCTCACAGTGGTTGCAGCATCGAAGCACTTTTAGGCCTGAAGGGAAGACAAAAAGCTTGCTGTAAAGTTGTAGGTCCCATGTATTTTCCAGCAATCAATAAAAGAGCTTGCCTGATTATTTCTTTAATCAATAAATGAGCCTGCATGATGAAGACAGCTTGGCTGTCAAAACGTTGGTAATTACATTTTTGCATCTGAGCTCCTAGAGTGTGCGGCTCTCTTTTATTCAAGTTTTCTACTCCGCTAGCCAGCACCTCGTCTTAATAGGTGTGCGTTTTTTTCTTCTAGATGATTAGTTCTTTAAACATTTAACTGATTTGAGTGAAAGATCTCTCACTGAAACCTTTTGGCAGAGTCACACTACAACTGAATCTAGCATCTGATGTGTACTTTTATGTATACATGTTGAAAAGCCTCTCACCAGCAAAGTCGATGCCCTTGTCAACATGTTTAATGCGGTAATGAGCCCGTAGGATAAGAGGGTCATGATAGGCCTCGGCCACAGTGCAGAGAGGACAGTGCATATGAGTGCCCTTGTCCTTGCCTGAGCAGTTGTCGTCCTGACACAACACTGGGTTGTAGGTGTGCTCTGTGCCCCTAATCCGCACCGAAGGGTGGGCCTGAAACAGCAAGGCAATGAGATTCAGGTAGACTGAGGATAACTGTTGCAAGTTAATCCTCATACAATTTTCATTTTAACAACATATTTCCTGTAGTTAGTAGCTATATTATTTTAAATCACTAGTTACATACTGAGCTGAATGACAACAATAATGTTCCATTAGGTGCTCTAGTTGTTTATAAATTTCTGCTACAAGATTATTTGCTTTCAACTAGTGGTAAATAGGTGCCTTAGACTGAAGGTCAAACCATACATGAAATAAACTACTGAGCATATCCCCTCAGGCCTCACGTCAAGTTTCCACACCATTTTATCGTAGCCATTTGAACATAACATAATTATCTATCTAGCTACAGTGCAGACTACTTAAGAGCATTTGTTTGGACATTAAAAGGAGCAATCAGCAGTTGTTACATCCATCTTTCGACATAAATTAATGATATTGATTCCTGCAGAACATATCTTAGAAATGCCTCATGAGCTTAGTTTAACTTTCGTTCCCCATCATAACTCAAAATAAGCTTTTTTACTACAATGTTTGTAAACAAAGTAAATGTAAACAATCACTATATAGCCTCAAAACAATGCCAAAACGATGATTTTGATATCATATATGGATCGTCAGTCCTTGCATTCATATCTGTCTATGCATTTGAGAGTGGTTACATTTATCTAGACCCATCCTTCAGTTTTTGTTATCGAAACTGGGGCGGGGACCCGGCCTAGTTTTTGTTTCTACTGCTTGTTGACACTTTAAATAGCTTGCTAATCAACAACTTTACAGGCGCTAGTTTAGATGCGTGTAGCAGTTCCAGCTAGCTAGCTAACGTTTTAGCTAGATAAAGACTGTCCATCCATCATGTGGCCTTCAAGACTAGACTTGAGACCCTTTGGAAATGTGACTGATCAATCGACATACTTACAATAAAAGCCGACATTTTATCTGCTGAAGCTGGAACTTTTGTTGAAACACATTCAGGTAAAGTTATCGGTTAATTTTGGTTCAAACAAGCGAGCCAAATCGCATGTTGTGAAGTGTTGTGTGTTGTTCGTCATCTGTGCACTCGTTTTGCTTGCAATGGCGGCGAACGTGTAAGTGCTTACGTTGACAGAGCGTGGCGTAGTTTTTTTTCGGTCGTTTTTTTTATACAATAAACAAAGAGCATGGAGAGTTTCTAAACCCAGAGGCGCAACATTAGCGAGACTTGCGAGATCACTTGCGAAACAGACCAAGCAGGCCTGGGTTAGGGGTTTGAGAAGACAATGAGAGAAGTCAAAAATGATTCCTTAGTTGTTCATTTTCTTGAAATCTAAAGGCACTACCTAGATTCGATCCAATGTAATAAGTAGCTGAACATGCCATTACTCCAGCCTTGTGAAAATTACAAACTGACACGTTTTACATTTTCGTCAAAAACAACTGTATATCGAAGGATTGCTTTGATTTTACGGCTTGCACATGCGCAATTCGACGCGAGACGACCGTTAGACCCGATTACGTGTTTCTGCGCATGAGTTTAGCTAGCCAAGGTCGCCTACAAGCGTGATCGGGGATTTCTATTGGAGAAGCAGTTTCTATACGTCTTTATACTAAACCATCTTTGTATAGAGCGTTCCAGTTTGTAGTCCTAAACCCCGGAAATGAGATACCTCTGGTTCGTTCAGCTATCCCTATGGAGAAAATTAATGGGCAAAGAATAGTGTTTTCGAATAAAAGCTAAAGGTCTGAGGTTAACACAGGCTTAGGAGACCTTATACGTTTTGTTCTATAAGATAATAGCAGTCAGTTAACATAACCTTTATGAATTATGAAGCCTATGGGCTTTTTTTATTACATAAATTCTTCAGAATTCACAAAAACTGACGTTAGCTGATGCAGATTATCTCGTAAAACAAAACGTTTTAGGTCTTCCAAGCCTGTTTTTGCCACATACCTTATTTTCTGCGTTTATCCAAAATCACTTCAAAACACCATTCATTTTCACCATAGAACCCCACAGAGGATCCGTCATAATGCCCATAAAACCTAGCGGTCAAACACGGAAATGGTTCCAATCGTTTTTTCACCGTGAATTTTTCCTATTGCAGATTTTAGAAGCACTTCAAATATAGATAAGCATCAACCAGTGGGTCGTGCGACGGGTATATAGTGAGGGGCAACTTACCGGTTTGGTTAGGGCCAGCATTAGAAATAAAATGTATCCTGTATCCTGTGTCTGTGATTGTAGCTATTAAGTAAAGTTTGAGCATTTTACCAATACAATGTGTTCTGTACAGGTGTCAACATTCTACAAGGAATAATCAATGATATAATCATTAATCAGATTACCCTGGTTATCAGACTTAGATAAGTGATAACAGTTCTAGAAGGTTGTCATTGATGAGAATGAATCTAAAAATCTACTGACATTTTCACATTCAGAGTTTTACATGTATTGTTAAGACATCCAGAGACAAATGTTCAATATCACAGTATTTACTTTTTAGGAGTGGTCTGTTATAAAGCAGTAGTTCCCAACATGTTTTCTGTTACTGTAACACCAATTGAATTATGCTCTGCCTGGAGCACCCCTGAAGTATTACCTCATGTGCATGTTTTACCATTACCCCCTGTGGATAGGCCAAGTACCCTCAGGGGTCCTGTACATGTACCTGGCTGTGAACCACTGTCTTAAAGCTATATGCATTCACACAGTCTTAATTTGCATGATCCTTCCCAGTGATAAAATCCCAAGGTATCAATTAAAAGTTTATGGAAAAACTGTACTAGTCCTCATATGAAAAGTATAGAAAAGTACTGATCCCATTATCTTGTATATGTGTATGGTTGTTGTTTCAATGTTGTTTTTATATATTCAATGTTGTCCGACACAGTTAGGATCACCACTTAATTTTAAGAATGTGAAATGTCAAAATAATAGCAGAGAGAAGGATTTATTTCAGCTTTAATTTCTTTCATCACATTCCCAGTGGATCAGAAGTTTACATACACTCAATAAGTATTTGGTAGCATTGCCTTTAAATTGTTTAACTTGGGTCAAACGCTTCGGGAAGCTTTCCACAAGCTTCCCACAATAAGTTGGGTGAATTTTTGCCCATTCCGCCTGACAGAGCTGGTGTAACTGAATCAGGTTTGTAGACCTCCTTGCTCTCGCACAAGCTTTTTCAGTTCTGCCTACATATTTTTCTATGGGATTGAGGTCAGAGCTTTGTGATGGCCACTCCAATACCTTGACTTTGTTGTTCTTAAGCCATTTTGCCACAACTTTGGAAGTATGCTTGGGGTCATTGTCCATTTGGAAGACCCATTTGCGACCAAGCTTTAACTTCCTGACTGATGTCTTGAGGTTTTGCTTCAATATATCCATATAATTTTCCTACCTCATGATGCCATCTATTTTGTGAAGCGCACCAGTCCCTCCTGCATTAAAGCACCCTCACAACATGATGCTGCCACCCCCGTGCTTCACGGTTGGGATGGTGTCCTTCGGCTTGCAACCCTCCCCCTTTCTCCTCCAAACATAACAATGGTCATTATGGCCAAAGGGTTCTATTTCTGTTTCATCAGACCAGAGGACATTTCTCCAAAAAGTATGATCTTTGTCCCCATGTGCAGTTGCAAACCGTAGTCTGGCTTTTTTATGGCGGATTTGGAGTAGTGGCTTTTTCCTTGCTGAGCGGCCTTTTAGGTTATGTCGATATAGGACCTGTTTTACTGTGGATGTAGATACTTTTGCACCTGTTTCCTCCAGCATCTTCACAAGGTCCTTTGCTGTTGTTCTGGGATTGATTTACACTTTTCGCACCAAAGTACGTTCATTTCTAGGAGACAGAACGCGTCTCCTTCCTGAGCGGTATGATGGCTGCATGGTCCCATGGTGTTTATACTTGCGTACTATTGTTTGTACAGATGAACGTGGTACCTTCAGGCGTTTGGAAATTGCTCCCAAGGACAAACCAGACTTGTGGAGCTCTACAATTGTTTTTCTGAGGTCTTGGCTGATTTATTTGGATTTTCCCATGATGTCAAGCAAAGAGGCACTGAGTATGAAGGTAGGCCTTCAAATACATCCACAGGTAAACCTCCAATTGACTCAAATGATGTCAATTAGCCTATCAGAAGCGTCTAAAGCCATGACATCATTTTCTGGAATTTTCCAAGCTGTTTAAATGCACAGTCAACTTAGTGTATGTAAACTTCTCACCCACTGGAATTGTGATACAGTGAATTATAAGTGAAATAATCTGTCTTTAAACAATTGTTGGAAAAATTACTTGTGTCATGCGCGAAGTAGATGTCCTAACCAACTTGCCAAAACTATAGTTTGTTAACAAGAAATTTGTGGAGTGGTTGATAAACGAGTTTTAATAACTCCAACCTAAGTGTATGTAAACTTCCTACTTCAACTGTACGTCTGACTTGGAGTAGCAATTTGTACGTCAGTAATGTCAATGACCATCCAGTTAACACATCAAACCTTAAAGATAGACAGGAAAGCAATGTGATGGGCAGCATAGACCTGCTAAGACCCTCCCTCATCCAGGATATAGAAATCCTTCAACTTCAATGCCTCTTCAGTGGTAAGGTCCCTTGCACCATAGGGAACAGAGGGAGACCTGGAAACACATGGAGAGATATACAGACAGAAATGACTGAGAAGGGCCTCAACTGGCCTATGCCACTTATAAGAGCCATGAGCTTAAGTCAAGTAAGTCAGTCACTTGATTAGTCATGTTCAACAGATGCACTCAGTGGCACAAAACCGTTTGTGTGGGAAAATGTTGAGCCCATCCTCAACAGCCTGAAGAAACACCTGGTAGGAATAACAAGATCCTTCTAGAGGAAGTGAACCACAACTAGGCTACTAACTCAACATTATGTAGGCAAGCCTCTCTCACTAGACAACGAGTTGACTCACTCCATTTACTTGGAACACAGAGAACACCACTTGCGGTAAATGTTTCCCTAAGAATGCTTAGCTGAAAAACCATATGAGTATTCACTATGTGGATGGGACCTTCCTGCTAGGATGGAGGATTTTCCTGCAATGCTCAACTAGATGATCAGGACAGTCTAGTGTACTATTTGCCCGAAAGACGTGAAGTCTTGCGATGAGCTATATACGACTATACTTCAGATTCTCAAGAGGAAATTTAAAACCCTCTGAGCCGTGAGATCACTAAGGAGGAACAGCAGTGGTTGAGGGTTCGTCTGACATGTCTATCTGACTTCACAGGTCATTTGATTAGTCATGTACAACAGATGCATTCGTAGAACAAAACAGTTTATGTGGTTTGTATGGAAAAAACATTGAGCCCACAAGATGCACCTCAGTGAGAATATTCTGCAACTGTGCCATGGTGGAGGTGCCTGAAACTTAAAATGTTCCATTGAACTCCAAATAAGAAGTAAGTAGAGTTGGATAGGACACACCCTACGAAACTGAACTGCTTAAAAACTTCTTAGGGCTGCAATCCCGTTAACGGGATGACAACAGCAAGTGAAAGTGCAGTGCGCCAAACAGAAATCTCATAATGAACATTCCTCAAACATACATGTATCTTATACCGTTTTAAAGGTAATCTTGTTGTTAATCACACCCCAGTGTCCGATTTCAAATAGGCTTTACAGCAAAAGCACCACAAACGATTATGTTAGGTCACCAGCAAGCCACAGAAAAACACAGCCATTTTTCCAGCCAAAGAGAGGAGTCACAAAAAGCACAAATAGAGATAAAATTAATCACTAACCTTTGATGATCTTCATCAAATGACACTCATAGGACTTCATGTTACACAATACATGTATGTTTTGTTTGATAAAGTTCATATTTATATAAAAAAAATCGGAATTTACATTGGCGCGTTACGTTCACTAGCTCCAAAAACATCCAGTGATTTTGCATAGCCACATCGATTCAACAGAAATATTCATCATAAATGTAGATGATAATACAAGTTATACACATGGAATTATAGATATACCTCTCCTTAATGCAACCGTTGTGTCAGATTTCTTTTTTTTTTACGGAAAAAAGCAAACCATGCAATAATCTGAGAAGGCACTCAGAAAATAAATACAATTTTCCGCCATGTTGGAGCCAACAGAAACCAGAAATCACATTTTAAATATTCCCTTACCTTTGATGATCTTCATCAGAATGCACTCCCAAGAATCCTAGTTCTACAATAAATGCTTGATTTGTTCGATAATGTCCATCATTTATGTCCAAGTAGCTACTTTTGTTAGCGCGTTAGGTACACATATCCAAACGCTCGTGCAGGTCCAGCTGAACGTCGGACAAAAACTTCAAAAAGTTATATTACAGGTCGAAGAAACTTGTCAAACGAAGTATAAAATCAATCTTTAGGGTGTTGTTATCATACATATTCAAAGTAAAGTTCCAACCGGAGAATTCCTTTGTGTCTAGAGAAGCAATGGAACGGAACGCAGGTCCATATCATGTGGAATGCGCATGACCAGGAAATGGCTCTCTGACAGTAACCTGACTCATTCAGCTCTTATTCAGGCCCACAACACAGTAGAAGCCTCATTCAAGTTTCTAAAGACGGTTGACATCTAGTGGAAGCCCTTAGAAGTGCAACTTCATTCATATCCCACTGTGAATTCAATAGGGCTTGGGTTGAAAATCGACCAACCTCAGATTTCTCACTTCCTGTTTGGATTTGCTGGAAGGTGCAGGTGAACAAACAGCTGACCCGTGCACAATTCTGCATCTCTATGTGATAGTCAGCAGCAGGTCAGAGTGAAATATATATTTTTAATTGTATTGCAATTTAGAAGTAGCCCAAAATGCCCTCAACCCGTGACCAATACATTTTCACCTGCCACATAGTTTTCCAAGTAGTCCAATTTTAATTGGAAAGTCACAGACATGGCAACCCTGCATCCCTCAGACCATCCGGTGCATGGACATCCTGTGCATGGACATCCTGTGCGGAGTGTCATCCGAGCGCAAGCGTCCAGTTGTGGAGAGTACAGTACACCGAGCCTATGGATGGACAGGTCAGTAACTCATCAAATATGATACAGTATTGTGTAAAACATTGAATTTGTAGATGCATCAACATTTTTACATAATGTCCCCTTTTTCCTATGTTTTAGACATGAGGCGTGACATGCAAGGTAAAACATAATTTAAACATCACATTTATAAATTCCCACTGTGCCCATGATAAGATGCAATGTGAATTGTGTTGTACTACTGAATGAAACTGCGAGAAGATGCACACAGACCAGCCTTAGTGATTTAATTAACTTACCTTAACTACATGACTTTAGTTGGTGGCTTTGAGCAAAACTTTAATGTAATATAACCTATTCTAGGAGCCTATTGTTTGTACATGATCTTTATTCATTGTTCACTTGTTTTTCAACAATGTCAGGTACAGGCTGGGGCCTTCAGCCAGTAAGAAATCATTTGAACATCGCAGGTATAAATTCCCACTGTGCCCATGATAAAGTTACATGACTTTAGTTGGCTGCTTTGAGCAACACTAATATGTAATATAACCTATTCTGGGAGCCTAGTGTGTGTGTATGAACTATGTGGAATATTTTTGGACCATTAGCTTCCCTGAAAACAGGTACTGACAGGAAGAGCAATATGAGTCTGTCAGAGGCCGTCACGCTGGATGGTGATGGAGGCTTTGGTGGTCCACACAATGAAGAAGCAGATGTCCCTTCCAGTGATGTGGAGCTGACCTTGGACCTGGTGCCAGTAAGGATGGTCTTCACGAAGGCGGTAAGACCCTCCCTCCTTGAAATAGAAATCCTTTGACTGCCTCTTACACCATCGGGACACCTTGACCTCCACTGCTGTGACCATCCGGTGAAGCAGCCAGGATCCCAGACCCCGTGGCCCTAAGCTCTAACTCCTGAACAGCCATCCCGTAACCATTTTGAATGCCTTGATGCCCTCCTCTTCGTTATCTGTGCTCCACTTTACAGAGAACACCCCATCCAACGACTGGGATCTGAGGACCAATTTTAGCAGCGTGCATAGAGTAACGTGCATGGCCCTAACCACTGCTCCATAACTGCTGGCCGTCAAATCTCCCTCTCCTCATGATGTGCCAGTTGGTGTTGGTGCGCTGTCCAACTGTTGCCTGCCGTATAGTTTCCTGCTGCTCCACCAAAAGCACCATGCCAGCTAGGATCCCTGCATGCCCCAGGTGCCATTGTTTTTTTTTAACAATGTCCGGTACAGACAGGGATGACAGGGAGGCTAACGGTTGTTCTGGCTCAGGTTCAAGGAGCCATTCCCCTCCACTGAACCTGCCCTGGAGACGGTTCCTTAGTCACTGAAGATCCTCCTCTGTGGGCTCTCGGGACAGAGGCTTGTAGTCTTCGGCCGTGTACAGGTTCTCAACTGACTGCACCTGGTTGGGCTCCAAGGAGGCATTCGCATATGGTACAGAGTATCCCCTTGTCACCTACTTGGTAGAGACCTGCCAAGAGGAAGGATGTTAAGTGCTTTGTTAAGAAATTTGCTATATAAACTAAGTTTGATTTGATTGATGACAGCTGTAGAATATTTAATAAACTATAATTTACACGAGGACAAGTGCAGTTTTCCCATAAACTCATAATTCATAACTTTGGATTTTATCACTTGACATATCAATCATATAGTGGGAAGGATCCTGTAAATCAAGACTGTGTGAATGTATGTACCACTCTGAATAAATATATATGGTGCCTTTGAAGATTTGTCTCTGGTCATAAAACTATAATACAGGCTGGTATCTGGGGTAACGACAACATTCTAGAACTGAGTTATCACTCATCCAAGTCTGGTATCCATGGTAATCTGGTTAATGATAATATACCTCTGAACAAAAATATAAATGCAACATGTAAAGTGTTGGTCCCATGTTTCATGAACTGAAATAAAAGATCCCAGAAGTTTTCCATACTCACAAAAAGCTTATTTCTCACAAGTGCTGTGCACAAATGTGTTTAAAACCCTGTTAGTGAACATTTCTCTTTTGCCAACCAAGATAATCTGTCCACCTGACAGGTGTGGAATATGAAGAATCTGATTAAACGGCATGATTATTACACAGGTGCACCTTGTGCTGGGGACAATAAAAGACCACTCTAAAATATGCAGTTTTGTCACAAAACACAATGCCACAGATGTCTCAAGTTGAGGGCGTGTGCAATTGGTATGCTGACTGCAAGAATGTCCACCAGAGCTGTTGCCAGAGAATTTAATGTTAATTTTTCCACCATAATCCTCCTCCTACATCGTTTTTGAGAATTTGGCAGTACGCCCAACCGGCCTCACAATCGCAGACCACGTGTATGGCGTCGTGTGGGCGAGCGGTTTGCTGATGTCAACGTTGTGAACAGAGTGCTCCATGGTGGAGGTGGGGTTATGGGCAGGCAAAGTTACGGACAACGAACACAATTGCATTTTAATGCACAAAAATACCGTAACGAGATCCTGAGGCCCATTTCTTATTTTTATTTTTTATTTTTTTATATTTAGGCATCTGTGACCAACAAATGCATATCTGTATTCCCAGTCATGTGAAATCCATAGATTAGGGCCTAATTAATGTATTCCAATTGACTGATTTCCTCATATGAACTGTAACTCTGTAAAGTCAATGAAATTGTTGCATGTTGCGTTTATATTTTTGTTCAGGATAATTGATTAAGTGGGTCTTTCTTTGTCGAATGTTGACAGCTGTATATAACACATTGTATTGCTAAGATGCTCAAACTTAACTTAATAGCTACACTCACCAACACAGGATAAACTTTATCCCTCATGGCCCTGACCAAACCGGTAAGTTGGCCCTCACTATAGCTGCACTTCTCCACATGGCCAGACTTATAGTGGTCTTCTCCCCTTTCAATGCTCTTATGTTCATCCTTGAAAATGCCATAAGATCTGAAATAGACACCAAAGTCGACATACTGTACAAACAATTATCTCGGCTAAATTGAATGTTTTAAAGTATTTCTTTGTTGTAGTGTGGACAACATTAGTTATATCTTAAAAATAATTATTTGAGGAATATGTTTTTATATATATATATTTTTTAAAATGTTCAGTTCATAAAATATAATTGAACTATGCATTTAGGTGTCTGTAATAGAATATACTTGTTAAAAATGAATGTAGACATTAATGAATTAAATGCATTTCTTCTATAGCTTTCAAAATCTTTTACAATGGCGTACCAAAAGGGCTCCTCCTGTCAGTCATCTACAGTTAACAGATTCACATCGTACCACACCCCCAAAAATGAAATATATATTTTTAATGAGCAGCAGTTCAATCGCTACATTGTTCATGTGCTGTTCACTAGGAGTTTCCTAGTTCTGACTAGCACGTGAATGCGCCATCAGTGCATAAGCTTATCATGTGCATCAAATTTATTTTTAATTTTACTAGGCAAGTCAGTTAAGAACAAATTCTTATTTTCAATGACAGCCTAGGAACAGTGGGTTAACTGCCAAATCAGGGGCAGAACAAAATATTTTGTACCTTGTCAGCTCAGGGATTTGAACTTGCAACCTTTCGGTTACTAGTCCAATGCTCTAACCACTAGCCTACCTTGCCTCCCCTTATATGGCACATTTCTACATTGATTAATCTGTCCAAAAATACAACACAGAATTGAGAGAAACAACAGCATTGCAATGGCAAACTTTTATTAAGACTGATGAGGGAAGCTCCCATTCTTTCTATTTGAATCCATGAAACAAAGATTGGCTTAGTGGAATGATGATCATTTGCTGCTATTCACTCACTCTCCCTACTTTCCCCAGGTTCACTCTTCTCAGTCGTTTGACAGCCTCAGAAAGCATCTTCTTGTTTTGAGATTGCTCCCTCTTCATTATCTCAATTCTATTCTTCAGTTTCAGATTTTCCAAGTAGAAATTCTGAGGGGGAAAACCAACATGTAGAGAATACAAGTTAAGAATATGCATTGCTGTTATATAATCTATGTAGAGGATCTCTACCTCTTGGCTCTGGGAGAAATTCATTTAATCACGTGAGCATAACCTCTCAAATGTGGTTTGGGGAAAATATGAATAATCATACTATTGAAGCACTCAAATTCCGAAGGACTCACTGCTGACTGTGACGTGGGATTGGAGTTGTTGTTGTGGCACCCCTGTAGTAGCCTACTCATCTTATTGGTCATTGTCTTCCCTTCTGATATCAGTCTCTGCATGTTGATGCAATCATCTTCCTGGCCAGTGACATTAGGGCTCTTGTCATTTGCCCACAGTGGGGATAGGCTACTGTTCAATAAGGATGGGACCGGGTCATTTATACTGGAGGTAAGGCTGCTTTGTGAGAGGTTGTCATTGTCCTTCTTGGCATGATCTCTTCTCCCTGAATAATAAAAATAGTTGTCATAAAGTCACTGAATTTAGTTGAATTTGCCATTCAAGTCAACCAATGTGTTGATTTTCCTAAGCAGAAACCTATATCTTTGAAAGCTAATTTGATTACTAGTGTTACATTTACTGTATGTAGTCTTGATGGTGATACGAGGGACATAAAGCCATTTCAATGAAGCTTCGATTGAAAATATGCTGCCATTTCTTTTTACACCATCACAATACATAATGATCACTGAGACAGTTTACAGTTCTTACTTGTACCTGAAGGACTGCTCCTGCTTGAATGCCTGGATGCTCCACACTCCACATAGTTGATGTTGATGATCATTGGAGGGCACTCGGGCCAACCAGAATGCTCAGGGTGTTTCTCCTCTGTGGCTTTAGTCTGTATTGTGTCCTTATTGACAAGCTGTGCTCTGATTCGCTGGATCTCAGAGAGGAGTTGATTTAGCTTGGGGTTGTCCGGGAGACCGCCTCCAAACTCTGATGTTGGATGAAAGTGTAGCAACTCAACAGAATCAACATCACATCTAGCAAGAATAACTGTAGATGGAGAGAAGAAGTGAGGGACCTTCTTGTATACATTACCAGTGGGGTTGACTGCAGCTGTCCTCATCTGCTTGGACCCCTGCATCTCCTCACAAAATGACTTGAGGAGCTCATTGCTGTTGGTGAGCTGTTTTTGATAGGCATCGAGTTCTCCCTTCAACCTTAGACATTGAAATAAACTCACATCAAGTCTACTATTTGTCTGTCAACATCTAACTCGATCAGCCTGAGAGCCAGTTCTGTTTTAGCCATCTGTTCTGCAGTACCGTTGTCAAGCCAAAGAAACTACCCCAGGCTATAATTCAATGGAACATTAACAGTCAAGGCTGGGATGAAGGAGTCTGGAGATTGGACTCCTACTATTTCCTATACTTATTATTACTTCCTCCAACCTGTCTATCTCTTCCTGTGTGGAGCTAAGTGAGCCTTCCAGGCTCCTGTTGTTGTCCTCAGAGCGTGCAAGCCTCTCTGTCAGCCTCTCTCTCTCCTCCCTCAGCATGTCACTCTCTCCCTGGAGCTGTGTGAGCTCACAGGCTGTCTCAACCAGAGACGCCTTCAGTCTCTCTGACTCAGCATGCACGCCTGGACATCAGAACAAAAGCATGTACAGTAACAGTTCACCCCTGAATATTCCCTCTGAACAGTCACGCAGTTAAGTGTGAAGGTAAGTGTGTTCACCACTTGAATAACTAGGTAGTTATTGTAAAATAATTGGTTGGCTAATTAACTTTAGTGTAACTCCAGTTTTCGTGTAAACCTTTAATTTACATTAATGCATGATTTACGTCCAATATAAGTGTGCATCTCAAGTTATGATTTGCCCCTAAATAAATAAATAATGATCCCTATGTCTGACTGACCTGGGTGGTTCTGGCCCATCTCTGTCCCTGCCTGCTGGGCCTTAAGGTTCTTCAGATGCTCCTGGAGCCTCCCGTTTGCCTGAATGCTCTCCTTCAGACTCTGTCTCAGCCTCAAGATCTCCTGCAGCTGCTCCTTCATTTCTTCTTCCACTGTGAGTGAGTTGGAGGGGGAGAAACATCGTCCATCACCCCCCTCTCTCTGAGCCATAATGGATCTGCACAGGTCCAGCTGGCTGCGCAGGGTCTTGTTGAGGCGCTTGCTTGCCCTCAGTCTGTCCAGCAGACTGCCATTCTCCCTCTGCAAAAGTTGGAGACACCTCTCACACTTGGTCGGGCCAGCCTCAGTTGCAGGAACTGGGAAGAGGGCGGAGGAGAGAGTGAAATGGAAAATAAAAGAGAGGGAGGAAGAAAGAAAGGAAAAGGTGAATGAGAGAGTAAGAGTCTTTATGAGTCTTTTATAATGACACTTCAGCCACAGACCACAGACAGCCCACTTACACTCACCTTCACTGTTCTCTGGGATGGTGTGGTTGTCAGGGTCCAGAGTCTCTCTCTGACAGGGATTAGTTCTCCCCCCCTCCCTTTGGACTGCAAAATGCTCCAGGCACTAATCAAAAACACACAGTAAGATTGATAAGAGTAGAAAATTTGAAATGGGAACTGTAGATAATTGATTGAATTACAATATAATTGACCCAAGTTCTGATGGTCTACAGTTCAGAGACCTCTGAGCACTTCTCTTGCAGGGAGGCAGAGATCTGAATCTGTGGTGTGGATAGCTGCTCCTGCCACTTCCCATAGTCCTCAAGCTCCAGCGTATGCTTGGCCAGAATCTGGCTGTGATGTTCTCTCAACTCCTTCAAAGAGAAAATATAAATTAGTTTCTCGCTGCGTTGTCTCAACGTCTGTGGTTAAAGGAAAGAGAGGAGACAGAACCTTTTGGCCAAAGGTAGTGTATTATGCACACCTATATATAGTTCAGGTAGAAACTATTCTCATTACCTTGAACATCTGTTCATTGATGGTGATGTAAGACATTAGCTTCTCTACTGTGAGTTTGTAGTTCGTCAGCTGTATCTCCTTGTCTGCTGTGCTCTCCATGAACAGCATGTCCTTCTTTTTCAACATCTGATCCAGTTGCTCCAGCTTCATACTACTGTCCTCAGTCTGGCTCTGTAGTTTCTGTTCTGCCAGTTGATTTTCTAGCAACAGTTTGTCCTTATCATCAGTGATCTGTGACAAAATGTCCACAGTCTCCTTGAGTCTCTGTTTCAGCTGATCCAACTTCCTGTCTCTGTCCTCCGCTTGACCCTGCAGTTTCCTGTCTGTAAGTTGATTGTCCTGCAGATATTTGCCAGTAGTATAAGACAAAATGTCCTCCATTTCCTTGAGTTTCTCCTCCAGCTGCTCCGCCTTCCTGTTGCTGTCTTCAGCTTCACCCTGCAGTTTCTCAATTTCAAGTTGATGGTCTGTCATCTGTGTCTCCTTTTCCTGGGTTGTCTGAAACAAAATGGCTTCTGTCTCTTTTAGCCTCTGTTCCAGTTGCCCCAGCTCTTTGTTGCTACCCTCAGCCTGGCTATGCAACCGGCCAACCATGATCTGGGGAATGAGATGAGACAAACAGTCCAGAAATAGGTACAATACATTCCCCATTTTCATTCCACAACTAGAAATTACACTGTGAAATGGTAATTATATAAGAATGACCAAATAATTACTTAGAACTGTCACTCTACCTCTAGATCCTCTGAGTTCCTATTGACAACCTCCTGTAGCTGGGATATGATAGAGTCTTTCTCCTGGAGCTCCTGGTCCAAGACCTTCATCACTGACTCTAAAGACTACAGGATAGAGACAGGAAAAGAATCCTGAAATGATATCTGATGTTTATCACTTAACACCAGATGAATTGCAGTAGGTTGAGTACCTATATTATCAACTCAATGAGTCACATATATGTGTAGAACACGGGTCTCCACTACATTGCAGTCACTTGAGAGTAATGCACTGAAGGTTCATATAGACAGAGTTACAAAATAACAGCTTCCTAGGTTTGAGACCCCTAGTCTAAGTGACTCTTGTATAAGGACATACATTCCTTGTAGATTTGTACTAAAATGCAGAACAATGAGGTTTATGTTACCTTTAGCACTTGAGCATTGATGCTGGTGGCAGACTGGATCTCTTCCATTGTGAGTTGGTGGTCAGTCAGCTGGCTCTGCTTATCTGCATTGGTTTGAGCCAACATGTCCGTTGTCTCTCTCAGTCTCTGCTCCAGTCGTTCTAGCTCCCTGTTGCTTTCCTCCATCTGGCTGTGGAACTGACCAGCCATGACCTGAAGAGATATTACCGGCAATATGACAGAAACTCTGAATGAGATTCATTTGAATAAGACTTTTTTTTGCTCATGTTCAACTTCGCTAGGGTGTTGTTGTTTCCTACAAACCATTTTTAAATCTGCTTTTTAAATCTGTTTATTTAGCAACGTCCAGAATCTTCTGGGTAGCATTTTTGGGGAATATAGCATTCAAAAGCATAATTGTGTCCTCCTATACCTCCATGTCCTTGTTCTTCCTGTCCAGAGCGACCTGTAGGTGTGCAAAGGATCTGTCCTTGACTTGTAGTGTTTGGCACAGGCTCTCCTCCAGCTCCTGCTTGGCTCCCTGCAGACGGTTAAACACATCCCTGGTCTGAGCCATCTCCATGTCTCGCTGTCGCATCAGAGTATCCACACTCTGCTCAGCACAGTACATTGTATTATTAACATTAATAACATACAACATACAAAATTAAGATGACTGACATGAATACAACAAAGTGATATATCACAGGGGAGATAGTTTCACCAGAGGGGTAGGCAAGTGAGGTAAACATACATTTATCAGATCTTGACAGCAAGACAGCTGATTGTTCCTATCTTGCAGATCGGTTAGCTTCTGCATCAGTAAAGACAGGTTTGAAGAACTGGCGTTTCCTTTCCCTTCAATGGCAGTGAGGATCTCATCCTTGGCTTGCTATGAAAATATAGGGATTCTCTTATCAATTAACAAACCGCATTCAATATGTGGTGAAGTACTGGAATCACCACAATGTAATAGTATGCATTGTGGTAAAGTACATTTATAGCATCTTGGATGTGAGACAGGAGATCTTCTTGGGCAGGCGGGTGTGTTTGGATGTCCAGCAGAGCCTTCTGAAGACCCTCAATCTCCCTGTTCTGCTCTACCACAGACAGCAGCTCTTCCCTGGCTCTCTGCACCAGAAAACATATAGCTAGTTGAGTCTTTCAATCTACTCTATTTCCCCCCCAAAAAATACAAAGGTATGGAAATGTACAATGAGCAAAAGCCCCAAAGAATATGATACGTGTGACTGTGAATTCTCTTTCACCTCTTCAATCTGCTGCTGTAACACTGATTCCTGATGGTGACCAGTGGTAATGTCAGGGCATGTGCACACATGGCCCTCCTGAGAAAGAGAATGTCAAAATTGGTTCCCTTTCACACTCCTGTGTATATTATCCAGTGAACACATTGACAGTCAATGGAAACGATATGATACCAATACGGTATGCTTTTTCATACAGTGCTTGCTTAGTTGATGCTAGACCTAATACCTGTAGCAATTGATCTTTTTCCTGCAGTGTGAGGTTGAATGTCTTTACGGCAGCTTCCAGCTCCTTCAGATTAATCTCATTCTCTGTTAGGAGGAAGTCTTTCTCTGCCATCTCTTCATTGGACTGTTCCAAAGCATCCTGGAGCTCCTGACAGACAAAGGAACAGTACTTGAACAGATAGAATAGTGATCTGCTTATCTATGCTGATTAAGCTGCTTAGCTTATCAGTTCCTGAATTTCATGTATTTAAAAAAATATGTGAAAAATTACACAAACATGTCACAGGAGAAGTGGATAATTTAACACCAGAATTGGAGTACAGAGGACCTGGAGAGAAAAGGCCTGTGCGTTACCTTGGTCTTTGAGTCATATTTGATCTTCTCATTGGCCAGTTCATTCTCAAGAGTCTGGGGAAAAACCAACAACAACATACTCAGGGATGGATAAATAAGAGCTACACAATAGATGGATGGATCTACAAAACAATAGTTTTGGTCAGTGTATGAACAGCTGTGAGTTCTTACATGGATTGTATCCTCATGGCTAAACAGCAGATTGTTGAGAGTCAGCAGTTCTTTCTCCTTCTCCCCCAGACATGCCTGAAGCTGGCGTATCGTGTCTGTCACTCCATCGCTTGACTAAATGTGAAAAGGGACAGAGGTTAAAGATGGGTCAACTTGACATTATATAACCTAATTTACTCCATTACTCTAGCATTTCATTTAATTTACATTTGGTTAATTTTGCAGATGCTCTTATCCAGAAAGACTCCAAAATGGCAGTCAGCACATTCAACCAAGGTAAGTAAAGTCAACCACAAAACAGTTATGTTGATGCCAGGGGTGAACCCAGAAACTCATACATGCAAAGCATGTACTCTACACTGAGCAACATCCCCCTCTATGAATGGATGATATTCATACCTGAACAGCTTTTTTCTTCTCACTATCTTTCTCATGTATTTTGCGGTTGAGTTTCAGGATGGCGGCTTCCTGCTTCTTGACTTTAAACTCATACTCAGCCAGCTGGAAATCCTTCTCTGCCATCATATCCTGCATCTCCTGAACAGTGAGTTATCAGCACCCTTATTATCATCATTATGACATAATTATTATAGATTTGGGACCTATCTAGTCATTCTCTGTTCCTGCAACAAACACACTGTACTACACCATATATCCAAAAGTATGTGGACACACCTTCAAATAAGTGCATTTGGCTATTTCAGCCACACCCATTGCTGAAAAGTGTATAAAATCAAGCACACAGCCAAAATGAAAGATTCTCCATACACAAACATTGGCAGTAGAATGGCCTTACTGAAGAGCTCAGTAACTTTCAACGTAGAACCGTCATAGGATGCCATCTTTCCAGCAAGTCAGTTCGTCAAATATCTGTCCCGCTAGAGCTGCCCCGGTCAACCTAAGTGCTGTTATTGTGAAGTGGAAACACCTAGGAGCAACAATGACTCAGCCGCGAAATGGTAGGCCACACAAGCTTGGCCTCCAGGCCACACAAGCTCACAGAACGGGACCGCCGAGTAATGTCCTCGGTTGCAACACTCACTACCGAGTTCAAAACAGCCTCTGGAAGCAACGTCAGCACAATAACTATTCGTTGGGAGCCTCAAGAAATGGGTTTCCATGGCCGAACAACCATACACAAGCCTAAGATCATCATGTGCAATGCCAAGCGTTGTCTGGAGTGGTGTAAAGCTCGCCGCCATTGGACTCTGGAGCAGTGGAAACCAGTTCTCTGGAGTCATTAATCACGCTCCACCATCTGGCAGTACGACAGACGAATCTGGGTTGAAGGATGCCAGGAGAATGCTACCTAAGTTTGGTTGAGGAGGAATAGTGGTCTGGGGTTGTTTTTCATGGTTCGGGCTCGACCCCTTAGTTCTAATGGAGTGAAATCTTAATGCTACATCATGCAATGACATTGTAAACGATTTTGTGCTTCCAACTTTGTGGCAACAATTTGGGAAAGGCCCTTTCCTGTTTCAGACAATGCCCCCGTGGACAAAGCCAGGTCCATACGGAAATGGTTTGTCAGGATCGGTGTGGAAGAACTTGACTGGCCTGCACAGAGCCCTGATCTCACCCCCATCAAACAACTTCGGGATTCATTGGAATGCCGTCTGCATACCAAGCCTAATCGCCCAACATCCGTGCCCGACCTCACATTGGACCAATATGTAATTTGATGCTTGATTTGATCATGAATTTAGGATCTTGTGTCTTATTCAACCTTCAGGTGTCTGTCATATTTCCTCTTCTCTCTGCCATGATCCTGTTCCAGAGCCTGAGAAATAAAGGTTTTATAGGTTAGTGACTGACACACACACATGCAGAAACACACACACACACACAGACACACACACACTGACCTGCAGGTCCATCTCTCTCTGAGCAATGAGAGATGACAGCTGGCGGTCAGGGTCAGCTGATGGCTGGTCTCCGCTACCCTGGCCAGCACCACTGTATCTCAGCTGGTCTATTAGAGCCTCCTGGGACTTCACAGACGCCTGCAGCTGCTCTATCAGCCTGGGAGAAAGTGAGGGACATAGAGAGAGAGATAATGAAAGAAGAAGAGGGAGATAATTAGAGGGAGAGTGAGAGTACCATCCTGTAACAGGTAAGGACAAACTTAATTCATTGTGATTCCATGGAGGGAACAGATAAACCTAAGGAGGTCTCCAGTCTCTCCTACCAGTCTCTCTCTTCCAGCAGACTGAGTAGGTCCTGGAACTTCTCCGGGTTCTGGTCTGGTTCCTGTTCCTTGGATAGGGGGTCAGTCTGTGTGGGTGCATCGGACTGGGAGTGTTCAGGCTGGGTGGGGGTGTCCAACTGGGAATGGTCAGTCTGTGTGGGTACGTCAGATTGGGAGTGACCCTCCCCCTGAAGCTCCTTCTCCAGCTCCAGGCAATGCGTCCTCTCCTGATCCAACATGGTTGTCAGCTTCCCTACCTCCACTCTGGATGAATCCAGATCCTGGAAATAAATGGGAATGATATTCAGCAAATCTTGGAAGACATTGGAGAACACTTGGTTATGGAATACATCTTCGGCCTAAATGTGTTGTTCAGATACCTTCCCTAGCTGCTGGATCTTGGTGTTGCAGTACTCTCTGAGCTGCTCCATCTGCTCTGGGTAATCTTGACTAGATCATACAAAACACAGATAGATTAGATACAATACCAACAAATATGATTTCTAGTGAGTCAAAATGAAAGGTTATCGGCTAAACTTACAGTGCAAGGGCAGAGACCCTCTGCAGCTCCTTCATTTCCTCTTTCAGTGTTTCAACCTCTACCTTCAGGTCAATGTTCTGTGTTGAGACAAAATCACATGTAGTTATACAGTAGGCCTACCTGTACAGTATTCCTTCAATGTAGTTACATGACTGCTGTTCATGGCCGTCTCTGATCACTCACTGTTTTGTACATTTCCTCAACAGAGTCATCACACCTCTGCTGCAGCCGCTCCTCGTAGAAGAAGATGCGGAGTCTGAGGTTGAAGTTGTCCTTCTTTAGGTCAGAGATGATCTGAGAACAACAGTGTGAGGAGGAATAGCAGTGTTGGACCAGAGTTACATGTACTGCCTATCTATGGCTCTGGTGAGGCCTATTTAGAGCAGCATTTTTTAATGAGTGGTAAGAAATCTTTTGAATTCATGGCCCCATTTTAAATGACTAAATGTATTGAAGCCTTCATAAACCCTTTATAAAGCATTTGCATATGGGTCATATAAGTCACAAATAAGCAACTGTCATGCTATTAAAGGTTGCCACTATTGGCTAAGCACTTATAAATCATTTGTGAAGCATTTATCTAGTCGTGTTTATGAAGACGATTATACAAACAGACTAGTCATCATGTAGGCTAGTGTAGGTCGACGGTCCGCCCCTAGGTGGGGAGGTTAGGCACCAACACATCTGCCACACTGACCCTCAACACAGGGGTCGTGCTTAGTCCACTTCTGTACTCCCTGTTCACCCACGACTGGGAGCCAGGCCTAATTAACCCAACATCAGTGCCTAACCTCACTAATGCTCTTGTGGCTGAATGGAAGCAAGTCCCCGCAGCAATGTTCCAGCATCTAGTGGAAAGCCTTCCCAGAAGAGTGGAGGCTGTTATATCAGCAACTGGGGGACCAACACCATATTAATGCCCATGATTATGGAATGAAATGTTCAACGAGCAGGTGTCCACATACTTTTGGTCATGTAGTGTATCTACCTCAATTACCTCATACCCCTGCACATCAACTCTGTACTGGTACTCTGTGTATATAGCCAGGTTATCATCGACTCTGTACTGGTACCCTGTGTATATAGCCAAGTTATCATCGACTCTGTACTGGTACCCTGTGTATATAGCCAGGTTATCATCGACTCTGTACTGGTACCCTGTGTATATCGCCAGGTTATCATCGACTCTGTACTGGTACTCTGTGTATATAGCCAGGTTATCATCGACTCTGTACTGGTACCCTGTGTATATAGCCAGGTTATCATCGACTCTGTACTGGTACCCTGTGTATATCGCCAGGTTATCATCGACTCTGTACTGGTACCCTGTGTATATAGCCAAGTTATCATCGACTCTGTACTGGTACCCTGTGTATATAGCCATGTTATCATCGACTCTGTACTGGTACCCTGTGTATATAGCCAGGTTATCATCGACTCTGTACTGGTACCCTGTGTATATAGCCAGGTTATCATCGACTCTGTACTGGTACCCTGTGTATATCGCCAGGTTATCATCGACTCTGTACTGGTACCCTGTGTATATAGCCAGGTTATCATCGAGTCTGTACTGGTACCCTGTGTATATAGCCAGGTTATCATCGACTCTTTACTTTTCTATTATTTCTCTATTTTCTTTCTCTCTGCATTGTTGAGAAGGGCCCGTAAATAAGCATTTCACTGTCAGTCTACACCTGTTGTTTTCGAAGCATGTGACTGCTGTGTCTGCACCTGTGTTATCTCCTTCATGGTGAATGGTCCATCGGTGGTCAGCAGGTCCAACTGCCCCAGCTCTTCTGCGAGGTCCATTTTTTAACACTCTGCTGACAGTTTGGTTTGACCTAAACACGGCAGTGAAACACGTGAAAGCAGTGAAACACGTAACCATGAGAATTTCACAAAACATGATATCTCATGTATAATATTTTATATTTAGAGTACTGTATTTCACCTGTTTAGAGCAGTAAAACCATGTTCATATTTGAATACGTCTTGCACCCAACTGCTTCTCCTTACCTTCAATGACACCAATGCACATTCTAGAACTCAGTAAATAATTTGATGCCTGACTGATGTGATGTAACAATTGTTTCCTAGGTAACAACAGGAAGCTTCTACATTCCTTAAAAGTGATAGCTATCATTAAGAAACTTTCCCACCTTCTTTGATATCATCAGCGAGGATGAGGCGAAGCAATATATTTTTCAACTGTTTGAAGATTTGACTGATGAATGCAGTGGTGATGTTAGTATGTAAATCTTAGTGTACATGTATTTTTTTAGATGCTTGTCAGCAAAACCACTACACAACACAACACAATACATGAATTGCACTGTAACGGTGACAAACGGTGCCCACAAACTGTTCGGGCCTACATAAAGCTGTAACAACAGCAATCCCACTGCTACACCAGGCTATCAGCGGAGCCTTGTCTGGCAGCAAAACAGTTCATTCAGCCTCATTTCCTGCCTTTAAAAAAAACATAGCTGATATGGCTGACTTGCTTAAACAAATGTGGTTTCTACTAGCAATTGAGATGTACAAACTATGGCATAAGGGGACGACGAGCAGATTAAAGGCAATCCGTAATTTCGATTAAGACATTAATGAGCGAGCTAGGATGTACATAGTCAACATAACTTTTTATTTCATCACTTTTGAAATGTACAGCGACAGAATTCAGAACATTGGCCATTCTTACAGTAGTCTCTCTGTACACCAAGTCAGAATCATAGGATAAATAAAGGGGGCATAAGCAGACAATGAAAGCTCTTACAATATTCAATGATTACATTTCTCTAAAACAGGCTATAGGCTATATGTGCACCACCAAGTCAGAACAGTAGGTGAAATTATGAGGGGAAAAGGGACCAAATTATTAGGGTGAGGCATATGGGCTACTTTTGGGCTACTAACAACTTACTACACAACATACACGTAGTATTACTTTCTTAGCTACGGTATATATATCTCCCCTGGCATATTAAATAATTTTTAGAGAGAGAAAAAAAGAAAACAACTGGCAACAGGTCGCCACTGGATGGCGTCCACGATACTGAAATACATGGATATTACAATGCATATACAATAAGACATTCAAGTTGAAAGCACAAGTAAAATTAATGATAACAACATGTACATTAAGGAGACTCAATGTGTTGATTCATGTTTATTTACGACCATCTTTGATGGCCAAAGATCATATTCAAATATAGCCTTTCTTCTGTGATATCAAATCTCTGTTGAAATAAAACGTTGAGGTCGATGTCATGGTTTATACAGTATGTAGTATGGAGATACTGCCATCTTGTGGTAAAGGTGAAGAACAATCTTCCCGGTGTCCTCCGTTGTCAATTGAACTATATATTTCTGCGATAACGGGAGTATACTTTTTTTGGGAAATGGCAACTGCAAAAACTTGACTTCAATGATATATTCAATTACATTTCCAATGCTTTGTTTAGAAAAGCGTATTCTTTCTCGATATGTAAGGAAGGGGATGTAGCTCAGTGGTAGAGCGCATGCTTTGCATGTATGAGGCCCCGGGTTTTTTATTTTTATTTTATTTTTATTTTACCTTTATTTAACCAGGTAGGCAAGTTGAGAACAAGTTCTCATTTACAATTGCGACCTGGCCAAGATAAAGCAAAGCAGTTCGACAGATAAAACGACACAGAGTTACACATGGAGTAAAAACAAACATACAGTCAATAATGCAGTATAAACAAGTCTATATACAATGTGAGCAAATGAGGTGAGAAGGGAGGTAAAGGCAAAAAAAGGCCATGATGGCAAAGTAAATACAATATAGCAAGTAAAATACTGGAATGGTAGTTTTGCAATGGAAGAATGTGCAAAGTAGAAATAAAAAAATAATGGGGTGCAAAGGAGCAAAATAAATAAATAAATAAAAATTAAATACAGTTGGGAAAGAGGTAGTTGTTTGGGCTAAATTTTAGGTGGGCTATGTACAGGTGCAGTAATCTGTGAGCTGCTCTGACAGTTGGTGCTTAAAGCTAGTGAGGGAGATAAGTGTTTCCAGTTTCAGAGATTTTTGTAGTTCGTTCCAGTCATTGGCAGCAGAGAACTGGAAGGAGAGGCGGCCAAAGAAAGAATTGGTCTTGGGGGTGACTAGAGAGATATACCTGCTGGAGCGTGTGCTACAGGTGGGAGATGCTATGGTGACCAGCGAGCTGAGATAAGGGGGGACTTTACCTAGCAGGGTCTTGTAGATGACATGGAGCCAGTGGGTTTGGCGACGAGTATGAAGCGAGGGCCAGCCAACGAGAGCGTACAGGTCGCAATGGTGGGTAGTATATGGGGCTTTGGTGATAAAACGGATTGCACTGTGATAGACTGCATCCAATTTGTTGAGTAGGGTATTGGAGGCTATTTTGTAAATGACATCGCCAAAGTCGAGGATTGGTAGGATGGTCAGTTTTACAAGGGTATGTTTGGCAGCATGAGTGAAGGATGCTTTGTTGCGAAATAGGAAGCCAATTCTAGATTTAACTTTGGATTGGAGATGTTTGATATGGGTCTGGAAGGAGAGTTTACAGTCTAACCAGACACCTAAGTATTTGTAGTTGTCCACGTATTCTAAGTCAGAGCCGTCCAGAGTAGTGATGTTGGACAGGCGGGTAGGTGCAGGTAGCGATCGGTTGAAGAGCATGCATTTAGTTTTACTTGTATTTAAGAGCAATTGGAGGCCACGGAAGGAGAGTTGTATGGCATTGAAGCTTGCCTGGAGGGTTGTTAACACAGTGTCCAAAGAAGGGCCGGAAGTATACAGAATGGTGTCGTCTGCGTAGAGGTGGATCAGGGACTCACCAGCAGCAAGAGCGACCTCATTGATGTATACAGAGAAGAGAGTCGGTCCAAGAATTGAACCCTGTGGCACCCCCATAGAGACTGCCAGAGGTCCGGACAGCAGACCCTCCGACTTGACACACTGAACTCTATCAGAGAAGTAGTTGGTGAACCAGGCGAGGCAATCATTTGAGAAACCAAGGCTGTCGAGTCTGCCGATGAGGATATGGTGATTGACAGAGTCGAAAGCCTTGGCCAGATCAATGAATACGGCTGCACAGTAATGTTTCTTATCGATGGCGGTTAAGATATCGTTTAGGACCTTGAGCGTGGCTGAGGTGCACCCATGACCAGCTCTGAAACCAGATTGCATAGCAGAGAAGGTATGGTGAGATTCGAAATGGTCGGTAATCTGTTTGTTGACTTGGCTTTCGAAGACCTTAGAAAGGCACGGTAGGATAGATATAGGTCTGTAGCAGTTTGGGTCAAGAGTGTCCCCCCCTTTGAAGAGGGGGATGACCGCAGCTGCTTTCCAATCTTTGGGAATCTCAGACGACACGAAAGAGAGGTTGAACAGGCTAGTAATAGGGGTGGCAACAATTTCGGCAGATAATTTTAGAAAGAAAGGGTCCAGATTGTCTAGCCCGGCTGATTTGTAGGGGTCCAGATTTTGCAGCTCTTTCAGAACATCAGCTGAATGGATTTGGGAGAAGGAGAAATGGGGAAGGCTTGGGCGAGTTGCTGTTGGGGGTGCAGTGCTGTTGTCCGGGGTAGGAGTAGCCAGGTGGAAAGCATGGCCAGCCGTAGAAAAATGCTTATTGAAATTCTCAATTATGGTGGATTTATCAGTGGTGACAGTGTTTCCTATCTTCAGTGCAGTGGGCAGCTGGGAGGAGGTGTTCTTATTCTCCATGGACTTTACAGTGTCCCAGAACTTTTTTGAGTTAGTGTTGCAGGAAGCAAATTTCTGCTTGAAAAAGCTAGCCTTGGCTTTTCTAACTGCCTGTGTATAATGATTTCTAGCTTCCCTGAACAGCTGCATATCACGGGGGCTGTTCGATGCTAATGCAGAACGCCATAGGATGTTTTTGTGTTGGTTAAGGGCAGTCAGGTCTGGGGAGAACCAAGGGCTATATCTGTTCCTGGTTCTAAATTTCTTGAATGGGGCATGTTTATTTAAGATGGTTAGGAAGGCATTTTTAAAAAAATATCCAGGCATCCTCTACTGACGGGATGAGATCAATATCCTTCCAGGATACCCCGGCCAGGTCGATTAGAAAGGCCTGCTCGCAGAAGTGTTTCAGGGAGCGTTTTACAGTGATGAGTGGAGGTCGTTTGACCGCTGACCCATTACGGATGCAGGCAATGAGGCAGTGATCGCTGAGATCTTGGTTGAAGACAGCAGAGGTGTATTTAGAGGGGAAGTTGGTTAGGATGATATCTATGAGGGTGCCCGTGTTTAAGGTTTTGGGGAGGTACCTGGTAGGTTCATTGATTATTTGTGTGAGATTGAGGGCATCAAGTTTAGATTGTAGGATGGCTGGGGTGTTAAGCATGTTCCAGTTTAGGTCGCCTAGCAGCACGAACTCTGAAGATAGATGGGGGGCAATCAGTTCACATATGGTGTCCAGAGCACAGCTGGGGGCAGAGGGTGGTCTATAGCAGGCGGCAACGGTGAGAGACTTGTTTTTAGAGAGGTGGATTTTTAAAAGTAGAAGTTCAAATTGTTTGGGTACAGACCTGGATAGTAGGACAGAACTCTGCAGGCTATCTTTGCAGTAGATTGCAACACCGCCCCCTTTGGCAGTTCTATCTTGTCTGAAAATGTTGTAGTTTGGAATTAAAACTTCAGAATTTTTGGTGGTCTTCCTAAGCCAGGATTCAGACACAGCTAGAACATCCGGGTTGGCAGAGTGTGCTAAAGCAGTGAATAGAACAAACTTAGGGAGGAGGCTTCTAATGTTAACATGCATGAAACCAAGGCTATTACGGTTACAGAAGTCGTCAAAAGAGAGCGCCTGGGGAATAGGAGTGGAGCTAGGCACTGCAGGGCCTGGATTCACCTCTACATCGCCAGAGGAACATAGGAGGAGTAGAATAAGGGTACGGCTAAAAGCTATGAGAATTGGTCGTCTAGAACGTCTGGAACATAGAGTAAAAGGAGGTTTCTGGGGGCGATAAAATAGCATCAAGGTATAATGTACAGACAAATGTATGGCAGGATGTGAATACAGTGGAGGTAAACCTAGGTATTGAGTGATGAAGAGAGAGATATTGTCTCTAGAAACATCGTTGAAACCAGGAGATGTCATTGCATGTGTGGGTGGTGGAACTAATAGGTTGGATAAGGTATAGTGAGCAGGACTAGAGGCTCTACAGTGAAATAAGCCAATAAACACTAACCAGAACAGAAATGGACAAGACATATTGACATTAAGGATAGGCATGCTTAGTCGAGTGATCAAAAGGGTCCGGTGAGTGGAGAGGTTGGTTGGTGATTTAGACAGCTAGCCAGGGCATCGGTAGCAAGCTAGCATAGCTAGCATGTCAGACCTCCAGACCTGTCTGTTAATTCTCGGGCCGACTCTTTTCTCTGTGTATATCAATGATGTTGCTCTTGCTGCGGGCGATTCCCTGATCCACCTCTACGCAGACGACACCATTCTATATACTTTCGGCCCGTCTTTGGACACTGTGCTATCTAACCTCCAAACAAGCTTCAATGCAATACAACACTCCTTCCGTGGCCTCCAACTGCTCTTAAACGCTAGTAAAACCAAATGCATGCTTTTCAACCGGTCGCTGCCTGCACCCGCATGCCCGACTAGCATCACCACCCTGGATGGTTCCGACCTAGAATATGTGGACGTCTATAAGTACCTAGGTGTCTGGCTAGACTGCAAACTCTCCTTCCAGACTCATATCAAACATCTCCAATCGAAAATCAAATCAAGAGTCGGCTTTCTATTCCGCAACAAAGCCTCCTTCACTCAAGCCGCCAAGCTTACCCTAGTAAAACTGACTATCCTACCGATCCTCGACTTCGGCGATGTCATCTACAAAATGGCTTCCAACACTCTACTCAGCAAACTGGATGCAGTCTATCACAGTGCCATCCGTTTTGTCACTAAAGCACCTTATACCACCCACCACTGCGACTTGTATGCTCTAGTCGGCTGGCCCTCGCTACATATTCGTCGCCAGACCCACTGGCTCCAGGTCATCTACAAGTCTATGCTAGGTAAAGCTCCGCCTTATCTCAGCTCACTGGTCACGATGGCAACACCCATCCGTAGCACGCGCTCCAGCAGGTGTATCTCACTGATCATCCCTAAAGCCAACACCTCATTTGGCCGCCTTTCGTTCCAGTACTCTGCTGCCTGTGACTGGAACGAATTGCAAAAATCGCTGAAGTTGGAGACTTTTATCTCCCTCACCAACTTCAAACATCAGCTATCTGAGCAGCTAACCGATCGCTGCAGCTGTACATAGTCTATTGGTAAATAGCCCACCCTTTTCACCTACCTCATCCCCATACTGTTTTTATTTATTTACTTTTCTGCTCTTCTGCACACCAATATCTCTACCTGTACATGACCATCTGATCTTTTATCACTCCAGTGTTAATCTGCAAAATTGTAATTATTTGCCTACCTCCTCATGCCTTTTGCACACATTGTATATAGACCCCCCCCTTTGTTTTCTACTGTGTTATTGACTTGTTAATTGTTTACTCCATGTGTAACTCTTTGTTGTATGCTCACACTGCTATGCTTTATCTTGGCCAGGTCGCAGTTGCAAATGAGAACTTGTTCTCAACTAGCCTACCTGGTTAAATAAAGGTGAAATAAAATAAAAATAAAATAGCCACCCCTTACGTTCCGTCAGTAGATTAGTGGGGTTCCGTGTGGTAGAGGGGATTAATCCAAATCACACAACAACAACAAAAATAAAAACAATAGATATAGTTATAGAGGCCCAAGAAGAAAATATAATAATAATAATTTAAAAAATAATTTAAAAAAAATAATAATAAAAAAATTGTCCGATTGTCTATTCAGATAGCAGCCGGTAAGACAGCTAACGGTTAGCAGGCCGCAGATGGGCGTTCAGGTAACGTCGCGACGGAGGAGCCGGCCGAATAACTCCTTCGGGTAGATAACGTCGGCAGTCCAGTTGTGAAGGCCCGGTGGGGCTCCGCGAAGGCAGTAAAACGGGTCCGGATAGGTGACTGCAGCCCAGGTGTGATTGATGGAACTCAGGAGTGATTGACGGAGCTTGCTAGCTCCGATGGTCACACGGATAGCAGCTAGCTAGCTGTGAGATCCGGGTATGAATGTCCAGGGACATGGAGAGAAAAATTGGTCCGGTATGTTCCGTTCCGAGCCGCGCTGCGCCGTACAGAACTGGCGATAGATTTTCGAGCTAAAGGATAGCTGATGACCACAAAACGATTTGCCAGTAAAGGAGCTAACTAGCTTCTGAACTAGCTTCTGGATTAGCTTCTGGCTAGTTTCAGGCTAGCTTCTTGGAGTTTCTGGCTAGCTTCTTGGAGGATTACAGATCTGAGGTAAATAATACTTTTTTATAAATATACATTGGTGAGGCGGGTTGCAGGAGAGTGTTTTGAAGATGAGTTGATGGAAAATAAAAATAAAATGTATGTGAAAAAGTTGTAAATATATATATATACAGGACACGACAAGACGAGGACAAAAGACGTCTGAACTGCTATGCCACCTTGGAGACTATCCCCGTTCAATCCCCGGCATCTCCACAGTTGTTTTCACAATTTTGAATAACCCAAATCTCTATCGATTTCACCCGTAGTTTAGTTTAGATCAGTGTTATTGTCAAACAAAATACGTAAGCAGCACGCACTGCTTATTTAAACTCAGACTCAAGGCTTCCTCTCTGCATGACTACAGACCATTGGGATTGATGAAAACACAGAGATTTTCGGATTGTATGTGCACTGTAGTTGACATAAGGAATCGGTTGAAAGTAAATATGACAAATGTAACATAATGATGTCCACTACAGAAGACATTTATGGGTGGGGAATGGAATTAATTGTATTTTTTATTTTATTTAATCTTATCTTTTTATCTTCCTGGGGGGGACTGTGGGAGGGGTCTCGAATAGTTGATGGTAGATCGGTCAACATGCCCTTGTGCAGGGCATTGACCATGGATGCTTTTGTGTGTCGCTCTGAATGGGAATCTGTTGGATGACTGGTATGAAGTAGTTATTGAGCGGCTTCACTGCAAGTTCATTGTATGTTTCGAATATTCAATAAAAATAATAAACATTTTAAAAAGTTGTTCTTTGCCCTTGTTTTTGTTCTTTTCCCTCCTTCTCTGTTCTCACAAATGTTTTATCAGCCAGTCCCCATGTTACAGAGAAACACAAATTAAAGCTCCCTGCTCGTTTGTCATCCAGTGCAGGAACATTCCCCTAAAATCTGTGTCTGAGATCCTTACTAATGAAGATTGAGTTAGACGGTCTTTTCCCTCCCCTAACTCCTGGAGATCATGACTTTGTAAGTGCTTCCTCTTTCCTAAAAAGCTATTTGTGGGTCAAGGAAAACAAATGTTGGATGTCATTGAAAAACATTTTTCATAACATGTTTTCTGCCAAGTCATTGTAGATCGAAGGGGCAGCATCACAAAGGCGTCTGTGTGAATGAGTTAAACTATGTAATCTGAATTGCCACAGAGCTGGACCATGGAGAAGGTTAGACAGAGGAGCGCGTAACTCTCTGATTTGAGCTGGAACAGATGACCATAGAAGGAACACAAGGCCTATCACACAGGGGTAACAGGACACACTTTAACTGGGAGACAAAATAGAGACATGCAAAACATTCTTTCACTACCCAATAATGAAGAGCACAGTGCTCATACACTGAAGAATTCCCCAAGAGCATGAAGTCATATAACGGTTTTATTTGAAGGATACAGAAGAATACAGGTTTTTCAGAAGCTGTCAATGATACCAACGTCCCTAAATAAGTGACATAGATTTAGTTACATTCCTCTGAAAGATGAGTCAACATTCAGATGTTCAGGTACAAATGTGCATTTTCATGTTTGTGAGGTGTTTTGCGATGTGTTCTGTGTTGGTATGACAGCTTGTTAAGATGTGTGAGAAGTGTAAAAAAAAAATACATATTTGAAAAGCCTTCTTTTTCAATGGCATGTTTGTTCAAATGAACAGATTCAAAATCAGGGAAACAACCTTAGTGAATGCCTGACAATGGCCAATGTCGGAACTGGTCAAAGCACCTTCTAATGATATTAACCAAAGAGTACAGTTTCAATGGGATCAATCATAGCTATAGCTATACATCATATAAGATGAAAGACACAGGAGAGGACAAAGCCATGCACGGAACAATCTGTCTGGAACATATGTTTTCATCGTTCTCGTCCTCCACAAAGACAGAGATAAATTTGTTCTCCACCCAAGGCAGCTCTTGACTCTGCAAGGCCAGCACACGGACACACTGCACGTCTTTCCTGAAGTTGAACTTCTTGCCACCGGGCTGCAGCTTGGTCAATGTGTCACTGCTGCCAGCGGCAGCATTGGAGACAATGAAGGCATCGATCTCTAGCTTGGCATTGGACAGGAAAGCACGGATGTTCATCTTGCTCTGGTTGTTGAGGTGGCTGGCAGTGTTGGTGTTCCCCATTCTGCGACTGTTGGTCAGCTGTAGAGAGGAGTGATAGGAGCAGTTAGAGTAGGCCAGGGGTGTGTTCATTAATGTGATACGTTTGGAGCGTTCCAGATAGAAACGTAATGGACAGAATTGACACAAATCCCTATTCTACATGATGGACAATTATAAATGTTCTGCACCATACATTTATATCTGGACGTATTGTAACGTTGCACTCAATTTAACAGGCCCCTGTTGTCGGCTACAGTCTGTAATACAATGATATCTTTTTCATTTCTCTCTCTCTGGTGAAGAGCTCTCGTATAATATGACAACTTTATATCCTCATGACATGTTAAATGTCAACAGATGCTGTCGTTACACCCACTCAAATGGCCTGTTTACTTAACGGTAGTGGAATCCTCAAAAGTGACTGACCCTCAGCTGACTTGATGTGGACCGTTGGACAAAAATTCACTGACTAGCACAGGAAAGATTCAACCATGGGTCACACTTTCCCTGTGTCTGATGAGAGGAACAGTGAGATGAATTGAAAGTCATTTCTTCCTCTCCTCTTCTCCAGGGGAAGGATTCCCTCCCTCCCGGTCGAGACAAAGGGAGGTCTGTCCTCCATCTGAGAGTTAAATGGTCTCCCACTGAGTCACTCCTCACCTCTCCTCTTCTCCAGGGGAAGGACTCCCTCCCTCCCGGTCGAGACAAAGGGAGGTCTGTCCTCCATCTGAGAGTTAAATGGTCTCCCACTGAGTCACTCCTCACCTCTCCTCTTCTCCAGGGGAAGGACTCCCTCCCTCCCGGTCGAGACAAAGGGAGGTCTGTCCTCCATCTGAGAGTTAAATGGTCTCCCACTGAGTCACTCCTCACCTCTCCTCTTCTCCAGGGGAAGGACTCCCTCCCTCCCGGTCGAGACAAAGGGAGGTCTGTCCGCAATCTGAGAGTTAAATGGTCTCCCACTGAGTCACTCCTCACCTCTCCTTTCCTTACTTGTCATCATCCTTAGATTTCTACAATTCGTTGCTCTGTCCTCTTCTCACCTTTGAAAGGACAAAATGGGAGCATGATGACATTTGATGTTGACAGGAAATGTCAAAATAGAGAATGTAAGATGCTCTTTTGTTGAGGTCTTATTAAAGAATCTTATTGTAACGTTCGTCGTCCTCGTCTGAGGAGGAGTAGGAGAGATCGGACCAATATGCAGCGTGGTACGTGTCCATGTTAATATTTATTCAACAGAGAACACTAAACAAAAGAACGGAGAATGAAACGAAACAGTTCTGTAAGGTGACACTAAACAGAAAACAACTACGCACAAATCAAGTGGGGAAAAACAGGCTACCTAAATATGGATCTCAATCAGAGACAATGATTGACAGCTGCCTCTGATTGAGAACCATACCAGGCCAAACACAAAACCCAAACTAGAACAACACATAGAATGCCCACCCCAACTCACGCCCTGACCAACCTAAACAAGAAACATAACAAAGGAACTAAGGTCTGGACGTGACAGTTATTTTGACGTCATCATGTCCTTCAATCATCTGGAACAGGACAAATCTGATATCTGTCACCATATTTACCATTTTTATCAATGATTTAAGCTGTTGTAACATCTTACCATGCTAACATCTTTTCTGTGTTATTTCAGGGATATCCCACTTACCTTGATTTGAAGTAGTTTGAAGTGTGAGAGTTGCTGAGTTGTTGAAACGCTGAAGAACACTTATGTAGGGATGATGCTAGTCAGACACTGAGGCTATCATTCTGACTTGGTCCAAAGTCCTCTGATGGTATGCAAATATCATCACACCAATGACACAGCACTTATTAACTCAAGTAAGAAAAATGCACACCTGATATTGGCAAGTGCTGGCTGTTAACAATTTCCTTAACATGTACAGGGCCCAGTAAAAAATCAAGTCAAAACCCAACAACTTTTACTTTGAAAAATAAACAATTTTTTACAAAAATAAAGGTTCTGTCGATGGCAGATCCACTCTTGAGCGTTGAAATGACGTGGAGCCAGTGTGTGTTTGAACACTGTTCCAGGGCAGACAGAAACCCTTCAGACCACTTGATTGTCCCCTTAGTGTTTCTCTGAAAGGGTTGTGTCAATTGCAGTCGGACATGTGGAGTGTGGACTATTCATGCACGGTTTCACAGCCATCTCTTTCTGCTGCTGACACACTCACTCCACTTACCTTTCACTCTCCTCTCCTTCCACTCCATCATACCTCCTATCCTACCATAGCTCAGCCCAGATATTCACTTAGAGAAAATCAAGTTGTCAAGATACTGTATATAACTTTAAAAACGAACTGAAATACAGCCGGTATGATGCTGCGTTTTGTAAGGTTATTTAGCTAAATACATTATACCAGCTGTATTTCTGTATTTTGAAAGATATATATCTTGAAAACTTGATGACATGCAAAACATTTTTGGACTTTAACAACAATGGACTGATGAAACAAATACCAAAATATCATTTTGGGGGGAAATTTTCCTTTCATGAAAATGACATTTTCAATGTATTCCTAAAGATCCTAATGAGTCTTGGAAATACTCTTTCTAACTGTATCTTTTCAAAGTTGGACTTTGTTAAGGTGTAATGAAGCTTGGGCAGAGTGATATACTGGTAGATGTGATAATGCATGGCCTTCTCTCACCATTACGCAAAATAATATTTGCATGTTATTCTACCCTGTGCAGTGCCTCGTCACAGCTTATCTTATCCCATTGAATGTAGCTTCATTGGGAGCTCAGGCCCATCGCAGGCACTCATTGAGACTGTCATTGTCTCAAACATTCATTCTATCTAGACCTCTTTCATTTTGGGTGGTTGAAGGAATTATGCCTCACTTAAAGGGTAGAGATGCACGTAACTTCGGATGACATTTTGATAACTTCCCAAGAGAACTTCAGCATCATTCCTCAACCAAAAGGATTTTGGAACAGGAGCTTCACAATAAGGCATAAAAGGCTTTCCTTTGTCTATTGGCAGCTAAAAGTGAAGGTTGCTTTTTCTAAGGATTCATTAGAGATCCTCTACCTCTACTACGAGCTAACCAATAACTGAACTCGAAACATCCAGGCCTTTACAAATTCAGATTCAGATAAGCATTGTAAGCATTAATGAAAAAGCTACTGTTGTTAAAGTGAAGTGAGATACTGACATCAACAATAACAGTAATAATAATAATAAATGAATAAATAATAATAATGATAATAATAGCAATGTGATTAGAGATAGGGGACAATATATATATATATATATATATTTATATACAGTACCAGTCAAAAGTTTGGACACACCTACTCATTCAGTCCAGTGTGCGTCTAGGTTTTGGGTTGGTTTAGCGCCAGTGTTTTGGGCATTCACCCATGTTTTGGACCTGTTACGATTTGAAGGACATTAAAGCGTTTTCCCGTTCATTTCGCTCTCTGCATCTGACTCCTTACTCGTCGTTACAGAAGCCCGCACCACCAGATGGAGTCAGCAGGAGCAGCGACCACCCCTCTCCCCATGATGGAGGAGAGAGTCCTTCATCATAAGTCCATCCTCCATCGCATCGGATCAGCAATAGATCAAATGATGGAGAGGATGGACCGTTGGGAGAGGAGTGGTCTCCCTACTACCCCACCTACCCTCCCAACAACTCTACCATCTCCTCCAGCGGGATCCGGTGCCAGCGCTCTCAGAGGTTAAAGATGGGTCAACTTGACATTATATAACCTTATTTACTCCATTTCATTTACATTTTGTTAATTTTGCAGACGCTCTTATCCAGAAAGACTCAAGAATGGCAGTCAGCACATTCAACCAAGGTAATTAAAGTCAACCACAAAACAGTTATGTTGATGCCAGGGATTGAACCCAGAAACTCATACATGCAAAGCTTGCACTCTACACTGAGCAACATCCCCCTCTATGAATGGATGATATTCATACCTGAACAGCTTTTTTCTTCTCACTATCTTTCTCATGTATTTTGCGGTTGAGTTTCAGGATGGTGGCTTCCTGCTTCTTGACTTTAAACTCATACTCAGCCAGCTGGAAATCCTTCTCTGCCATCATATCCTGCATCTCCTGAACAGTGAGTTATCAGCACCCTTATTATCATCATTATGACATAATTATTATAGATTTGGGACCTATCTAGTCATTCTCTGTTCCTGCAACAAACACACTGTACTACACCATATATCCAAAAGTATGTGGACACACCTTCAAATAAGTGCATTTGGCTATTTCAGCCACACCCATTGCTGAAAAGTGTATAAAATCAAGCACACAGCCAAAATGAAAGATTCTCCATACACAAACATTGGCAGTAGAATGGCCTTACTGAAGAGCTCAGTGACTTTCAACGTGGAACCGTCATAGGATGCCATCTTTCCAGCAAGTCAGTTCGTCAAAAATCTGTCCTGCTAGAGCTGCCCCGGTCAACCTAAGTGCTGTTATTGTGAAGTGGAAACGCCTAGGAGCAACAACGACTCAGCCGCGAAATGGTAGGCCCTACAAGCGTTGCCTCCAGGCCACACAAGCTCACAGAACGGGACCGCCGAGTGATGTCCTCGGTTGCAACACTCACTACCGAGTTCAAAACAGCCTCTGGAAATAACGTCAGCACAATAACTATTTGTTGGGAGCTTCATGAAATGGGTTTCCATGGCCGAACAACCGCACACAAGCCTAAGATCATCATGTGCAATGCCAAGCGTTGGCTGGAGTGGTGTAAAGCTCGCCGCCATTGGACTCTGGAGCAGTGGAAACCAGTTCTCTGGAGTCATTAATCACGCTCCACCATCTGGCAGTACGACAGACGAATCTGGATGCCAGGAGAATGCTACCTAAGTTTGGTTGAGGAGGAATAGTGGTCTGGGGCTGTTTCATGGTTCGGGCTCGACCCCTTAGTTCCAATGGAGTGAAATCTTAATGCTACATCATGCAATGACATTGTAAACGATTTTGTGCTTCCAACTTTGTGGCAACAATTTGGGAAAGGCCCTTTCCTGTTTCAGACAATGCCCCCGTGGACAAAGCCAGGTCCATACGGAAATGGTTTGTCAAGATCGGTGTGGAAGAACTTGACTGGCCTGCACAGAGCCCTGACCTCAACCCCATCGAACAACTTTGGGATTAATTGGAATGCCGTCTGCAAACCAAGCCTAATCGCCCAACATCCGTGCCCGACCTCACATTGGGCCAATATGTAATTTGATGCTTGATTTGATCATGAATTTAGGATCTTGTGTCTCATTCCACCTTCAGGTGTCTGTCATATTTCCTCTTCTCTCTGCCATGATCCTGTTCCAGAGCCTGAGAAATAAAGGTTAGTGACTGACACACACACACACAGACCTGCAGGTTCATCTCTTTCTGAGCAATGAGAGATGACAGCTGGTGGTCAGGGTCAGCTGATGGCTGGTCTCCGCTACCCTGGCCAGCACCACTGTATCTCAGCTGGTCTATTAGAGCCTCCTGGGACTTCACAGATGCCTGCAGCTGCTCTATCAGCCTGGGAGAAAGTGAGAGACATAGAGAGATAATGACAGAAGAGGAGGGAGAGCGAGAGTACAATCCTGTAACGGGTAAGGACAAACTTAATTCATTGTGATTCCATGGAGGGAACAGATAAACCTAAGGTCTCCAGTCTCTCCTACCAGTCTCGCTCTTCCAGCAGACTGAGTAGGTCCTGGAACATCTCCGGGTACTGGTCTGGTTCCTGTTCCTTGGATAGGGGGTCAGTCTGTGGGGGTCAGCTTCCCCACCTCCACATCTTGGAAGACATTGGAGAACACTTGGTTATGGAATACATCTTCGGCCTAAATGTGTTGTTCAGATACCTTCCCTAGCTGCTGGATCTTGGTGTTGCAGTACTCTCTGAGCTGCTCCATCTGCTCTGGGTAATCTTGACTAGATCATACAAAACACAGGCAGATTAGATACAATACCAACAAATATGATTTCTAGTCAGTCAAAATGAAAGGTTCTCGGCTAAACTTACAGTGCAAGGGCAGAGACCCTCTGCAGCTGCTTCATTTCCTCTTTCAGTGTTTCAACCTCTACCTTCAGGTCAATGTTCTGTGTTGAGACAAAATCACATGTAGTTATACAGTAGGCCTGCCTGTACAGTATTCCTTCAAAGTAGTTACATGACTGTGCTGTTCATGGCTTTGTTGAGATCCGTCTCTGATCACTCACTGTTTTGTACATTTCCTCAACAGAGTCATCACACCTCTGCTGCAGCCGCTCCTCGTAGAAGAAGATGCGGAGTCTGAGGTTGAAGTTGTCCTTCTTTAGGTCAGAGATGATCTGAGAACAACAGTGTGAGGAGGAATAGCAGTGTTGGACCAGAGTTACATGTACTGCCTATCTATGGCTCTGTTGAGGCCTATTTAGAGCAGCATTTTTTTAAAGAGTGGTAAGAAATCTTTTGAATTCATGGCCCCATTTTAAATGACTAAATGTATTGAAGCCTTCATAAACCCTTTATAAAGCATTTGCATATGGGTCATATAAGTCACAAATAAGCAACTGTCATGCTATAAATGTTGGTTAAAAGGTTGCCACTATTGGCAAAGCACCAGATCACTTGTTATATCATCCATCCTTAGTACTTTGCTTATAAATCATTTGTGAAGCATTTATCTAGTTGTGCTTATAAAGACGATTATACAAACAGACTAGTCGTCATGTAGGCTAGAGTAGGTCGACGGTCCGCCCCTAGGTGGTGAGGTTAGGCACCAACACATCTGCCACACTGACCCTCAACACAGGGATCGTGCTTAGTCCACTTCTGTACTCCCTGTTCACCCACGACTGGGAGCCAGGCCTAATCAACCCAACATCAGTGCCTGACCTCACTAATGCTCTTGTGGCTGAATGGAAGCAAGTCCCCGCAGCAATGTTCCAGCATCTAGTGGAAAGCCTTCCCAGAAGAGTGGAGGCTGTTATATCAGCAACTGGGGGACCAACACCATATTAATGCCCATGATTATGGAATGAAATGTTCAACGAGCAGGTGTCCACATACTTTTGGTCATGTAGTGTATCTACCTCAATTACCTCGTACCCCTGCACATCAACTCTGTACTGGTACCCTGTGTATATAGCCAAGTTATCATCGACTCTGTACTGGTACCCTGTGTATATAGCCAGGTTATCATCGACTCTGTACTGGTACCCTGTGTATATAGCCAGGTTATCATCGACTCTGTACTGGTACCCTGTGTATATAGCCAGGTTATCATCGACTCTTTACTTTTCTATTATTTCTCTATTTTCTTTCTCTCTGCATTGTTGAGAAGGGCCCGTAAATAAGCATTTCACTGTCAGTCTACACCTGTTGTTTACAAAGCATGTGACTGCTGTGTCTGCACCTGTGTTATCTCCTTCATGGTGAATGGTCCATCGGTGGTCAGCAGGTCCAACTGCCCCAGCTCTTCTGCAAGGTCCATTTTTTTATGCTCTGCTGACAGTTTGGTTGAGTTTGAGTTGAGTTGATTTTTTTACAGGGACAGTGCACATTAATCAACGTTTCAGTAAGTGCCGGCTAATTTTCAATATAGACAATCATTGAGCAGTGAGCACACGCAGAGCAACATAGGACAAGCAAGACGTAGCATACAGACAGAGAAACATAGAACAAAAAGCAGCAAGACAAAATTCATAAAAGCAACAAAGTGTTTCCACACCTCACAAGCTACAGAAAACAGACCACATGGAAAGCGGCAATACACAGCTAGGGATTATGTTCACAAATCTGATTGACCTTTAGCCATGTCTTCATGCATTTTGTGAAAGTGTGATATGTGGTGCAGTTGTGTGTGTCTGATGGCAGTGTATTCCTGACATGGGAAGCCTTCACAGAGAAAGCTGATTTACTAAAGGTGCTTTTCCTCAAGGGAACTATACAGGTTGGCTATAGGTTTGACCTAAACACGGCCTGGTCTGGTGTTTAGCAAAAAGTATAAACCAAGCAGTGAAACAAGTAATCATGAGAATTCCACATAACATGACGTCTCATGTATAATAGTTTCTATTTGGAGTATTTCACCTGTTAGGGTGAAGAGCAGCACAACCATGTTCATATTTGATTTGAATACGTCTGCTCCTCCTGACTGCCAATGACACCAGTGTTCTTTCTAGATCTCAGCAAATATTTTGATGCCTGACTGATGTTATGTAACAATTGTCTCCTATGTAACAGCATGAAGCTTATACATTCCTTAAAAGTGATAGCTATCATTAAGAAACTTTCCCACCTTCTTTGATATCATCAGCGAGGATGAGGCGAAGCAATATATTTTTCAACTGTTTGAAGATTTGACTGATATATGCAGTGGTGATGTTAGTATGTAAATCTTGGTGTACATGTATTTTTTTAAAGATGCTTGTCAGCAAAGCCACTACACAACACAACACAATTTGCACTATAACGGTGACAAACGGTGACCACAAACTGTTAGGGCCTACATAAAAGCTGTCCCAACAGCAGAGTCCCAACAGCAGTCCCAACACCTTACCACTGCTACACCGGGCTATCAGCGGAGCCTTGTCTGGCAGTGAAACAGTTCATTCAGCCTCATTTACTGCCTTGTAAAAAAACATAGCTGATATGGCTGACTTGCTTAAACAAATGTGGTTTCTACTGACAATTGAGGTGTACAAACTATGGCATACTGTAAGGGGATGACAAGCAGATAAAAGGCAATCCGTAATTCCGATTAAGACATTAATGAGCGAGCTAGGATGTACATAGTCAATATAACTATTTGTTCAGCACTTTTGAAATGCACAGTGACAGAATTCAGAACATTGGCCATTCTTACAGTATTCTTCCCTGTATACCAAGTCAGAACCATAGGATAAATAAAGGGGGCATATAAGCAGACAATGAAAGCTCTTACAATATTCAATGATTACATTTCTCTATAACAGGCTATAGGCTACATGTGCACCACCATGTCAGAACAGTTGACGAATTTATGAGGGGAAAAGGGACCAAATTATTAGGGTGAGGCATATGGGCTACTAACAGCTTACTACACAACATACACTTAGTATTACTTTCTTAGCTACAGTATATATATCTCCCTGGCATATTACATAATTTATGCAGCAGCATACAATACATTTTTGGACTCACCTTGCTGTGCTGTGCTCACTTGAACAGGAAGGTGGCTCGGCAGTCCTTCGTGGTCAACATTTGTCATTAAACTTAGTCATCAAAGTCTGGCATTCTCTGGATTTATGGTGCTTTCAAGACAACTGGGAATTCTGAAAAAAAACATGGTAGAATCATGATGACGTCAGTGATCTTCAGGTCGGAGCTCTAGAAAGAGGCCTGAGTTCCTGACTTGCAATTCCGAGTTGGATGACTGTTCAAAACCAATTTTTCCAGTCGGAGCTGGTATTTTTCAGAGTTTCCAGTTATCTTGAACTCACTGAAATCTGAGATGTCTCAGTTCCGAGTTTCCAGTTGTTTGAGCGTGGCAGAAGATATGCTGGATTGACAGCATGGCCAATGTTGAATGTTTACCCTTTTAAGCTTTGAAAAAATCCTTAAAATCAAACTTGGGACCACACATCCAGTGCAATTAGCCACTGATTCCTTCAAAACCACTCATTGTTGAATTTGCGATTTCCAACTTTTTGTGTAATGTTTATGTCCAATGGCTGATGAGCACCAATATGTTTTATAATTTCTCTTCATATGACAAGGATTGAAAAGGACTTGCCATAAGATTGTTGACTTAATTCATGGTGATGACTGCTAGCTTGCTAGCTAAGATCAGTCCAATCAAAGCTACTGTAGATATGTGATTTGATGTCATTTTATCTGTGGCCAATGAGCTTGAGCCTTCATGGATGGGCACTTCTAATGTAAGTCTATGGCAGCACCCAAGGGGCTTGAATTCTTTAGCTCTTCCCTTAGAATTTGCAGTGACTAGTGTCCCCAGGAGTGACAGAACACTGAGCCAATCATGGCACAACTACAGAACATTACCAACCCCTACTATATCAAGAGAGACGGTTGGAGTCTTACAATGTTTAATAATCTAAAGGGGTAGGCAAGAGAATGGTCGTGGTCAAGGCAGGTAGAATGGTCAGGCATGCGGACACAGAGTCCAGAAACAGGTGTAAACGATGTGAAATGGCTAGCTAGCTAGCTGGTGCGCGCTAATAGCATTTCAATCGGTGACATCCCCCGCTCTGAAGTAGTTGTTCCAGTGTCAGTTGTTGGTGTGTGCAAAGGGTCCCTGGTTCGTGCGAGGGGACGGACGAAAGATATACTGTTTCATTGATGCTGTTGACCCGGATCATTGGTTGCTGTGGAAAAGGAGAAGGTCAAAAGGTGGGTGAGTGTAACCGATGTGAAATGGCTAGCTAGTTAGCGGTGTTGCACTCTAATAGCGTTTCAATTGGTGACGTCACTCGCTCTGAGACCTGAAGTAGTTGTTCCCCTTGCTCTTTAAGTGTTTTGGATTTTGTGGAGTGATGGGTAACGATGCTTCGGAGGGTGGTTGTTGTTGTTGATGTGTGCAGAGGGTTCCTGGTTTGAGCCCGGGTCGAGGGGACGGACGAAAGATATACTGTTACACAGGCAAGGGTCAAAACCGGGAGGACTAGAAAAAGGAAAATAGCACGCTGGTTGACTTGACTAAACATACAAGATGAACTGGCACAGAGAGACAGGAAACACAGGAATAAATACACAGGGGGAAATAAGCAACACCTGGAGGGGGTGGAGACAATAACAGGAACAGGTGAAACAGATCAGGGCGTGACACCCTACGCTCTGTATTTTCCGCTGGCTGCACTGAAAGTACTGAGCTAGGCGGAAACAGCTGCATTTTGGTGCTGCCTTACTCAGGCAAGAAAAAAGAGCCCATGTTTGTATGCGTCTTTATTAACTCAATATTATTTTATATATTTTTTAACATTGTTTGCAAACTGATATGTGACATGTATTAATGCCAAAATAAAAATGGATAAGCGGCAACCTGCCCTGAATGACGGGTCGCCACTGGATGTCCAAGATACTGACATACACGGATATTACAATGCATACACAATAAGACATTCAAGTTGAAAGCACAAGTCAAATTCATGATAACAACATGTACATTAAAGATACTCAATGTGTTGATTAATGTTTATTTACCACCATCTTTGATGGCCAAAGATCATATCCAAATATAGCCTTTCTTCTGTGATATCAAATCTCTGTTGAAATAAAACGTTGAGGTCGATGTCATGGTTTATACAGTATGTAGTATGGAGATACTGCCATCTTGTGGTAAAGGTGAAGAACAATTTTCCCGGTGTCCTCCGTAGGCAATTTAACTACAGTATATAAAAGTATACTTTTTTGGTGAAATGGCAACTGCAAAAAATTTATTTCAATGATATATTCAAAGACATGTCCAATGCTTTGTTTAGAAAACCGAATTCTTTTCTCTCCATATGTACGGAGGGGGATGTAGCTCAGTGGTAGAGCGCATGCTTTGCATGTATGAGGCCCCGGGTTCAATCCCCGGCATCTCCACAGTTGTTTTCCGAATTTTGAATAACCCATTGTTTGTCCAAATCTCTATCGATTTCACCCGTAGTTTAGTTTAGCTCAGTGTTATTGTCAAACAAAATACGTAAGCATTGCGTAAGCATTGCTTATTACCACTGCTTATTTAAACTCAGACTTGTGTTCGACTGCCCACTTAAGGCTTCCTCTCTGCATGACCACAGACCACTGAGATTGATGAAAACACAGAGATTTTTGGATTGTATGTGCAATGTAGTTGACATAAGGAATCGGTTGAAAGTAAATATGACAAATATAACATTACAGTAAATGGGTACAGTAAGTAAAAAACAGATGGCGCATCCTGATGTCCACTACAGAAGATATTTATGAACAAGATCTTATTTAATCAGTGACGTGTATTCATGGATCCAAGGGAAGCCAGGCTTCCCCAAAAAATGGACCAAGAAAATTTAAAAATAATAATAATTTATCTTTCGTCTCTCTGTGTTTCCTAATGTTCCTTAAATCCGCAAGAGGCTGAATATATCTCACAGGAGAAAGCATCCGTGCGAGCGAATCAGTGCCCCTCTGTCTCTCTATGTGTAGGCCATCTATCTGATGCTGTCTGTTGTCTCCTATCAAATCCCATTGAGACCATACCTTACTGACAGAAAAACTTGAATTGTTGCATCTCGTTGTGTTGTTGTCCTCCGGTGGCTAGCTAGTCAGCTAGCAAAAAATTGTCCCTTTCCTAAATTAGACATGGATGGAGATACGGATTTGGAATTGTGTTAGCCCTTTCCTGCAGTCAAATTACCTAGTGGCCTCATGGGTGCAATATTAATATTTTTCATAACTTTATAATTTTTTAAACGCCGAAGATCCCGTGTTCCTATGTCAAACGGTAAAGTGTAATATTGGGATGCAAACTCAAAATTGAATACATTTGAACTCTATATCTGACATGGTACAGATTTTTTGTAAGCCCATAACCATGTATGTGAGGTGTATACTTAGATTTGTTTAAGACTTCCAAGAAACACACTGTGACCCTGATTTAGCCCACTGCATTATTAAGACCCCCGATTCTTGGTCTGAACATTAACAAGCATCACTTGCGGCGCAGATTTAGGAACACAAAGAACGTATATCAGGAGAAATCATTTAAAAAACTGACGCCCATACTTCCATGTTACACTGCTTGTTTACGGAAAACAGACGGAAGACAGAGTGGACTACCTGTGCTAATTAGCTATTGCTGTCTCCAAACACCTGTGTGTAAATGGAAGATGGACACCACAAACTTGTTGTCACTGAAAAATACTGTTGGCTGCAACTGTGTTAAAACCAGTTAAAACAGTGTACTTTTAGTGTGTATTTTGTGAAATAAGTGTAAAATTATTTTGATGTGATATGAAAGTAGAGGGATTTATGGTTCTAGAACCGTACTTCAATTGAGAATCGATTCAGGTTTAGATGGAGTATTTGGCTGTTTTGGCTTCCAGAGCCAATTCACCTTTAAACAGAACATTTAAGGTCCTTGGACTATAAGGAATAATGGTAGGCTCCTTTAGTCCATTATTGGGCTAACGCCTGCCTAACACCTGCCCTCGCCGTCATTAACAGAACTGCGGAAAAGCAGTGCCCGACAGGCAGGGGGGCGAAGGACACTGTCTACCGTTGTCCTAACTAGTTAGCTACTGTTGTCGCCACCAGCTCTTATTTTTCCTATGTGGGGTTTATCGGCAATTGGCATCCAACGTTATGGTGCATTCCCATCACTTACAGTACTGGAGCGCCCGCCTCCCGCCTGTGTACTGGAGTTCTAGCTGAAAAATGTACCAATAGAGGTATAAATCAAATCATCAAATCAAATTTTATTTGTCACATACACATGGTTAGCAGATGTTAATGCGAGTGTAGCGAAATGCTTGTGCCTCTAGTTCCGACAATGCAATAATAACCAACGAGTAATCTAACCTAACAATTCCACAACTACTACCTTATACACACAAGTGTAAAGGGATAAAGAATATGTACATAAAGATATATGAATGAGGGATGGTACAGAATGGCATAGGCAAGATGCAGTAGATGGTATCGAGTACAGTAAATACATATGAGATGAGTAATGTAGGGTATGTAAACATAAAAGTGGCATAGTTTAAAGTGGCTAGTGATACATGTATTACATAAAGATGGCAAGATGCAGTAGATGATCTAGAGTACAGTATATACATATACATATGAGATGAGTAATGTAGGGTATGTAAACATTATATTAAGTGGCATTGTTTAAAGTGGCTAGTGATACATTTTTTCCATCAATTTCCATCATTAAAGTGAGCTGGAGTTGAGTCAGTATGTTGGCAGCAGCCCCTCAATGTTAGTGTTGGCTGTTTAACAGTCTCGGTCCCTCCTTTTGATGCACCTGTACTGACCTCGCCTTCTGGATGATAGCGGGATGAACAGGCAGTGGCTCGGGTGGATGTTGTCCTTGATGATCTTTATGGCCTTCCTGTGATATCGGGTGGTGTAGGTGTCCTGGAGGGCAGGTAGTTTGCCCCCGGTGATGCGTTGTGCAGACCTCACTACCCTCTGGAGAGCCTTACGGTTGTGGGCGGAGCAGTTGCCGTACCAGGCGGTGATACAGCCCGACAGGATGCTCTCGATTGTGCATCTGTAGAAGTTTGTGAGTGCTTTTGGTGACAAGCCAAATTTCTTCAGCCTTCTGAGGTTGAAGAGGCGCTGCTGCGCCTTCTTCACAACGCTGTCTGTGTGGGTGGACCAATTCAGTTTGTCCGTGATGTGTACGCCGAGGAACTTAAAACTTTAAAGCTTACTACCCTCTCCACTACTGTCCCGTCGATGTGAATAGTTGGGTGCTCCCTCTGCTGTTTCCTGAAGTCCACGATCATCTCCTTTGTTTTGTTGACGTTGAGTGTGATGTTATTTTCCTGACACCACACTCCGAGGGCCCTCACCTCCTCCCTGTAGGCCGTCTTGTCATTGTTGGTAATCAAGCCTCACACTCTAGTGTCGTCCGCAAACTTGATGATTGAGTTGGTGGCGTGCAAGGCCACGCAGTCGTGGGTGAGTCCAGGAGAGGGCTCAGAACGCATTCTTGAGGGGCCCCAGTGTTGAGGACCAGCAGGGTGGAGATGTTGTTACCTACCCTCACCACCTGGGGGCGGCCCGTCAGGAAGTCCAGTACCCAGTTGCACAGGGCGGGGTCGAGACCCAGGGTCTCGAGCTTGATGACGAGTTTGTAGGGTACTATGGTGTTAAATGCTGAGCTGTAGTCGATGAACATCATTCTAAAGAGGGGTTCCTGCAGATGACGGATTGCCCATATGCAGGAACGCCTCAAATTGCAGGCCGCAATTACACCCTTCTTGATTATCCTTTCAAAGGTACAACAGGATTTAACACAGTGGCATGTATAATGGCCTCAAAGATATGAATAAAAAACTATGTCCATTAAAGTGGACAAAAATTATTTGCTGGGTTTCAGGAGGATATGGCAACTTTAATAAACATTTCACAAAACACGACCAATTTTCATTGCAAAGAGAGTATAGTGTTTTTAGTACATTATTATGATACAGTTTTAACAGAGAGAGCAGGATCAGGCATGATTAAATCAGCCTCTTAGGGCAGTATCCTGAATATCCGGATGACTGACGTGCCCAAAGTAAACTGCCTGTTACTCAGGCCCAGAAGCTAGGCCGGTAGCATTGGTAGCATTGGATAGAAAACACTCTGACGTTTCCAAGATGGTTAAAATAATGTCTGTGAGTATAACAGAATCCTAGAGAAGTTAAGCTTCTAAATGATGTAAGACACTTGTATGTTCATGAATGTTTAATATTACAATTTTGTCATTTGAATTTGGCGTCTCCAACTTCATCGGATGTTGTCCATTTTGATCCCGCTAGCGGCATCCAAGCCCTAAAAGAGCTTTTAAGAATGGACTATGCAGTTGTACAGCCTAATAATTGTATGGTATAGGGCCTATAGATCATTTCCTACATGAATATGTCACTTTGATTAGTCTTGCCTTCCAGGTCACCTACTTAGTCATTTTGGAAATATATATTATTTTCTGGAATGACTACATGTACCCATCTCATTGTTATTTGTCACACCCTGATGTTTCACCTGTCTTTGTGATTGTCTCCACCCCCCTCCTGGTGTCGCCCATCTTACCCATTATCCCCTGTGTATTTGTACCGGTGTTGACTATTCTGCCTGCCCTGAGCCTGCCTCCCGTCCTGTGCCTTTGCCCCACCTATCTGGATAACCGACCTCTGCCTGCCCTGAGCCTGCCTCCCGTCCTGTGCCTTTGCCCCACCTATCTGGATAACCGACCTCTGCCTGCCCTGAGCCTGCCTCCCGTCCTGTGCCTTTGCCCCACCTATCTGGATAACCGACCTCTGCCTGCCCTGAGCCTGCCCCTGTTCGATTAATAAACTGTTGTTACTTCGACGTTGTCTGCATCTGGGTCTTACCTGACATGTGATAGTTATTACATTATTAGAGACACACAAATTGCTTTTGCACCCACCATGCATCATGTCAGCAATGGTCATATGTGGTGAAATGTGTATATTTTGGGATGTGAGCACTCAGTTTTTTTTTTTCCTGACAAAAATTAGTTTTGGTTCAAAAGGTTGTCAATAAAGTGGTGAATTATTGTTCTATACTAGTATTCTTTATTAGCCCAACACCTATGTTTTTAAGGATGTGTGAATGACTACAAACTTTTCTATAGGGCTTATACCACACAATAAGGCTTTAATGCACATAGTCTCCCGTATACTATAGGCGGTATAGAGTAAAAACATTGCATGTCAGTCATCATGTCATTATGTCACGTGTAACTACTACCACAGCTGGTGTTCTGAGACACAGGAGGGAACATCAGAGTGTTCTTTGTCTCCAATTGATCCATTATCCAAAAATAGAAAAGGGCAGGGAGAAAGAAGAGAACACCAAGGTCTTCTACTTCTTCAGTTGTCCTCCGGAAGCAATGACTGGAGTAAAAGCATAAAAATGACAACTATAATTCCAAGCACAGTAGGCTACAGCCAATAAAAAAGCATCAGGGCCGGTATTCATAAAGCATCTCAGAGTAGGAGTGATGATCTAGGATCGGTGAACATAATGAATAAGATTACATGGATAGGGGGGACAACATTGGCAAGCATTTAGCTCAGTCTCAATTACAAAAGCCAGCTAGGTCTGTTTGTGTCCTTTGAAAAATGAACTGCACAAATCCTTTGTCATTGTCACAATAGGTGCATTTCAGATTCACATTTTTTCTGTGCAGGTCTGTAGAGATTATAGAATCAGTCATTATATCATGTTGATGTGGATCCACCTGCATTGCTTGCTGTTTGGGGTTTTAGGCTGGGTTTCTGTACAGCACTTTGAGATATCAGCTGATGTACGAAGGGCTATATAAATACATTTGATTTGATTTGATTTGATTTGATCCTATAGATAATAAATACTTGTCCAGGTATTGTAAAGGTCTGATAATCTGCACAGACCTGCTTAGAAAATATGTATCTGAAACACACCCGATAACCTGGCTATCCCAGAAACAGTCTGTCACTCAGTCTAGGATATTACTGCAGACAGCAAAATACTCACTCTAGAGCTCTCCTCCCCTGGCTCCAGCCTATTCCACCTCTGGTTGGACAGGATTCCAAGGACCACCAATCCAAAGGCCACGATTAGGACACCCAGGAAGTTAGCAAACAAGGCCTCTGCAGGATGTGAGGAATAGGCTGCGGTGCTGTTGCTGTTGCCATTGCTGAATAGAGAGATAAACCCTCAAATTAATGACATCTCCTTTCATGGAGTCACTGAAGTTAAAGGGAAAGGCCTGGGAACCAATCTGTTTCTGTGAACCAACTCTTTCGTCAATGTCAAGAGTTTTGGGGCACCAAGGCTAAGGAAATACTACAATGAAATTGCTTTTATGCTCTTATAAGTTGTCAAACCTAATTTTGTTCTGTAAAATGTAAAGTTCTTTAATTTATCCATAACTGTGAATATTTCATGTAGCCTAAAGCTTTTCAATGTCACATAGGCATTTATACAGAAAATCATTGTGTAGATTGTTGGACCAATGTAGTTAGTTGTTATTGGTGGAGGATCAGCGTTTTTAGTCACTCACAGAGCAAGGAGCAGTTTTTCGTTGATGCCAGAGAGACAGGAGGCCAGGCTGAGGATAAAGATGGCCATGCCCATCCAGGCGTGAACTGGTTTCAGGAGCTTACGGAACCCGAGAGGAGAGCAGGGAGACAGGAAACCAACCAGGCCAAGAAGCCACTGACCAATGACAAGGGAAGGAAAAGGGTTGAGCAAGATGGGTTGCGTCAAATGAGCTTGAGGTAGAAAAGCTGCCCAATGTGTAATTTGAACCTTGAGCACAGGTACATGAATTTTTTTTAAATTAGGGTCTGAACATGAAAAAGTTACTAGAGCCCAGAGTTTCCCCTGGTCAGTTCACATGGGTCAGGGAAAAAACCTGGTCCCTGCCCAACGTCTCCCCCTCCTACCTGGGCAGTGAACAGGACTACGGTGCAGATGCCCACCCAGCTGTGGAGGGAATACAGGTTGGGGATGTGGTAGCCTGTATGGAAGTCAAACACAGCACACAGCCCAAGGATGGACAGGATCAGGGAGGACAGCAGCAGAGCAGCGTGCACCAGCTTCCAGTGCTGCTTCCTCTGACTCCAGGTAAAGGGGATGCGATATAGGATAGCCGCTACAGACAACACACATACACATACACAGACACACACACACACACACACACACACACACACACACACACACACACACACACACACACACACACACACACACACACACACACACACACACACACACACACACACACACACACACACACACACACACACACACACACACACAGACAGAAAGAGGGAATACTTTTAGGTCAACCTTTCCCAGATGGTGGGATGTATTATCTCCGCTCTGTGTTTGTCTCTTCTGGGTGCACTAGCCTGTCCTACCACATGTAACATGACCCCTCCCACATGTTATTCCATAGAGTTTATAACCACTTAGTATTTATAACCACTCCAAGACCTATATGGATACTTACAATAATGTACTGGTACACAGTCACATCATTGAGGAACGCTACAGTGCAAGGTCAGTTGAAGGTCACTAATAAAGTAAATACAAAAGACTGGGAGTGGGGGGACTTGGGAAGAGTATAGTGTATTAATTGTTTAATGTATACTAAGTGACATGGGGATGTAGGGAGACTGAAGATTGGAAGATTGCCATGGCACAAATGGTGCCTTCAGAAAGTATTCACACCCCTTGACTTATTCCACAAAAAACTGTGTTACAACATGAATTCAAAATTGATTGCATTTTGATTTTGTGTCACTGACCTACACACAATAACCCATACTGTCAAAGTGAAATTAAGTTTCTAGAAATGTTTGGAAATTAATACAAAGCGAAAAGCTGAAATGTCTTGAGACAATAAGTATTCAACCCCATTTGATATGGCAAGCCTAATCAGGTAGTAGGATGGATGAGTGGGCGTATGACGCGAACATCAATCAATCCAGCGATTGCGAGTTTAAATCTCATCACGGACAACTGTAGCAATTTAGCTATTTAGGAACTTTTCAACTAGTTACTACTTTTTTAGCTACTTTGAAACTACTTAGTATGTTAGCTAACCCTTTCCCTAACCCTAACTTTGACCCTTTTAGCTAACCCTTCCCCTAACCTTAACCTTAACCCTTCCCCTGACCTTAACCCTTTAACCTAACTCCTAACCTTAACCCTAACCCCTAGCCTAGTTAACGTTAGCCAGCGAGCATACTAAATGGAGTGTTGGAATTATATACAGAATAATAGGAAATGCTCAGAGACCAGATTGACAGGTTGGTCAAAGCGCTCCTGTTGGAAGTATTTCGTTTTTTGGTGTAGTTTAAAAAGCCTTTATTATCTTGGCTTTGTGATAGACCTTGTGGAGATGATACCTGACCTGGATCCAAATAGAAGGCCAGGTCTATTTATTTTCTTTCAAATACTTTAGACGCGTTTGATTTAGCTTGGCACAATAGAAACAGTGGAATCAAGTACACACGTAAGAAATTGAAAGAAACCAAATTCAAACAAGTTTTTAGAGAGAACCCTCAAAGGAGAAAACAATTTTAAAATTTTCCAAACGGAGGTTTGTTTTTGTCACGCCTGCTCCCGCTCCCCCTCTCTGGCGCTCGAGGGCGCCAGGCGGCCCATCATCACACACCTGTCAACATCGTTATGCGCATCAGCGCTTCATTGGACTCCATCACTTTATTGATTGCCCCCTCTATATCTGTCTATTACTCAGTTTGGTCCCAGTGTCAGCATTAATGTCGTTATGTTCCCCCCCTCCAGACGCGTTTTGTTTCATGTCTGGTATTTATTAAATATTCACTCCCTGTACTTACTTCTCGTTTCTAATTTACAATCTGCCCTGCTATAATTTCCATAATTTCTTGCTTTTGTCCACACAGTATGAAGCAATCTGAGATGTTCCATTAAATGAAAATATGAAATACTGGTGATTGAATTAAATGTATTATGGTCATTATCATAATCATTATTGTGACCCACCATTCCCATACAGGACTACCAGGCCAGTCACCATGAGCACGGGATGCCAGTTGAACTGCAGAAAGGACGCATCCCAGGCAAAGCCACCACGCCACTCGATGTTCCAGTAACTGACAAACACCACACACAGCAGTCCCAGACACAGGCACAACACGTAGGTCCCATAGAACAACACTGTGGAGGAGATCATGTCTGTGTGTGTTTGTGTTTGTGTTTGTGGTGGGTTGTGTGTGTGTGTGTGTAAAAGAGTCAGTGAGAGAGAGAGAGAGAGAGAGAGAGAGAGAGAGTGAATGAGAGCGTGAGAGTGAGCGAGTGAGACAGAGTGAATGAGAGTGAGAGCGACAGAGAGACAGAGAGAGAGAGAGAGAGAGAGAGGGATGGATGGATAACAATTACCATTAACTTTATCTTGAAAAAGCAAAGATTATGTATAAGTACATAATAAGTAAGCATGACATAACAGCTTAAACAGCATAAAACATGGTTAAAGGTTAATGACATTATATACATTTTATTTAGTAGTACTATCAAGGGAAAGTATCATCACTTACCTACTTTGATGAAATTGTTCTTTGCCCTTGTTTTGTTCTTTTCCCTCCTTCTCTGTTCTCACAAATGTTTTATCAGCCAGTCCCCATGTTACAGAGAAACACAAATTAAAGCTCCCTGCTCGTTTGCCATCCAGTGCAGGAACATTCCCCTAAAATCTGTGTCTGAGATCCTTACTAATGAAGATTGAGTTAGACGGTCTTTTCCCTCCCCTAACTCCTGGAGATCATGACTTTGTAAGTGCTTCCTCTTTCCTAAAAAGCTATTTGTGGGTCAAGGAAAACAAATGTTGGATGTCATTGAAAAACATTTTTCATAACATGTTTTCTGCCAAGTCATTGTAGATCGAAGGGGCAGCATCACAAAGGCGTCTGTGTGAATGAGTTAAACTATGTAATCTGAATTGCCACAGAGCTGGACCATGGAGAAGGTTAGACAGAGGAGCGCGTAACTCTCTGATTTGAGCTGGAACAGATGACCATAGAAGGAACACAAGGCCTATCACACAGGGGTAACAGGACACACGTTAACTGGGAGACAAAATAGAGACATGCAAAACATTCTTTCACTACCCAATAATGAAGAGCACAGTGCTCATACACTGAAGAATTCCCCAAGAGCATGAAGTCATCTAACAGTTTTATTTGAAGGATACAGAAGAATACAGGTTTTTCAGAAGCTGTCAATGATACCAACGTCCCTAAATAAGTGACATAGATTTAGTTAAATTTCTCTGAAAGATGAGTCAACATTCAGATGTTCAGGTACAAATGTGCATTTTCATGTTTGTGAGGTGTTTTGCGATGTGTTCTGTGTTGGTATGACAGCTTGTTAAGATGTGTGAGAAGTGTAAAAAAAAAATACATATTTGAAAAGCCTTCTTTTTCAATGGCATGTTTGTTCAAATGAACAGATTCAAAATCAGGGAAACAACCTTAGTGAATGCCTGACAATGGCCAATGTCGGAACTGGTCAAAGCACCTTCTAATGATATTAACCAAAGAGTACAGTTTCAATGGGATCAATCATAGCTATAGCTATACATCATATAAGATGAAAGACACAGGAGAGGACAAAGCCATGCACGGAACAATCTGTCTGGAACATATGTTTTCATCGTTCTCGTCCTCCACAAAGACAGAGATAAATTTGTTCTCCACCCAAGGCAGCTCTTGACTCTGCAAGGCCAGCACACGGACACACTGCACGTCTTTCCTGAAGTTGAACTTCTTGCCACCGGGCTGCTGCTGCAGCTTGGTCAATGTGTCACTGCTGCCAGCGGCAGCATTGGAGACAATGAAGGCATCGATCTCTAGCTTGGCATTGGACAGGAAAGCACGGATGTTCATCTTGCTCTGGTTGTTGAGGTGGCTGGCAGTGTTGGTGTTCCCCATTTTGCGACTGTTGGTCAGCTGTAGAGAGGAGTGATAGGAGCAGTTAGAGTAGGCCAGGGGTGTGTTCATTAATGTGATACGTTTGGAGCGTTCCAGATAGAAACGTAATGGACAGAATTGACACAAATCCCTATTCTACATGATGGACAATTATAAATGTTCTGCACCATACATTTATATCTGGACGTATTGTAACGTTGCACTCAATTTAACAGGCCCCTGTTGTCGGCTACAGTCTGTAATACAATGATATCTTTTTCATTTCTCTCTCTCTGGTGAAGAGCTCTCGTATAATATGACAACTTTATATCCTCATGACATGTTAAATGTCAACAGATGCTGTCGTTACACCCACTCAAATGGCCTGTTTACTTAACGGTAGTGGAATCCTCAAAAGTGACTGACCCTCAGCTGACTTGATGTGGACCGTTGGACAAAAATTCACTGACTAGCACAGGAAAGATTCAACCATGGGTCACACTTTCCCTGTGTCTGATGAGAGGAACAGTGAGATGAATTGAAAGTCATTTCTTCCTCTCCTCTTCTCCAGGGGAAGGACTCCCTCCCTCCCGGTCGAGACAAAGGGAGGTCTGTCCTCCATCTGAGAGTTAAATGGTCTCCCACTGAGTCACTCCTCACCTCTCCTCTTCTCCAGGGGAAGGACTCCCTCCCTCCCGGTCGAGACAAAGGGAGGTCTGTCCTCCATTTGAGAGTTAAATGGTCTCCCACTGAGTCACTCCTCACCTCTCCTCTTCTCCAGGGGAAGGACTCCCTCCCTCCCGGTCGAGACAAAGGGAGGTCTGTCCTCCATCTGAGAGTTAAATGGTCTCCCACTGAGTCACTCCTCACCTCTCCTCTTCTCCAGGGGAAGGACTCCCTCCCTCCAGGTCGAGACAAATGGAGGTCTGTCCTCCATCTGAGAGTTAAATGGTCTCCCACTGAGTCACTCCTCACCTCTCCTCTTCTCCAGGGGAAGGACTCCCTCCCTCCCAGTCGAGACAAAGGGAGGTCTGTCCGCAATCTGAAAGTTAAATGGTCTCCCACTGAGTCACTCCTCACCTCTCCTTTCCTTACTTGTCATTATCCTTAGATTTCTACAATTCGTTGCTCTGTCCTCTTCTCACCTTTGAAAGGACAAAATGGGAGCATGGTGACATTTGATGTTGACAGGAAATGTCAAAATAGAGAATGTAAGATGCTCTTTTGTTGAGGTCTTATTAAAGAATCTTATTGTAACGTTCGTCGTCCTTGTCTGAGGGGGAGTAGGAGAGATCGGACCAATATGCAGCGTGGTACGTGTCCATGTTAATATTTATTCAACAGAGAACACTAAACAAAAGAACGGAGAATGAAACGAAACAGTTCTGTAAGGTGACACTAAACAGAAAACAACTACGCACAAATCAAGTGGGGAAAAACAGGCTACCTAAATATGGATCTCAATCAGAGACAATGATTGACAGCTGCCTCTGATTGAGAACCATACCAGGCCAAACACAAAACCCAAACTAGAACAACACATAGAATGCCCACCCCAACTCACGCCCTGACCAACCTAAACAAGAAACATAACAAAGGAACTAAGGTCTGGACGTGACAGTTATTTTGACGTCATCATGTCCTTCAATCATCTGGAACAGGACAAATCTGATATCTGTCACCATATTTACCATATTTATCAATGATTTAAGCTGTTGTAACATCTTACCATGCTAACATCTTTTCTGTGTTATTTCAGGGATATCCCACTTACCTTGATTTGAAGTAGTTTGAAGTGTGAGAGTTGCTGAGTTGTTGAAACGCTGAAGAACACTTATGTAGGGATGATGCTGGTCAGACACTGAGGCTATCATTCTGGCTTGGTCCAAAGTCCTCTGATGGTATGCAAATATCATCACACCAATGACACAGCACTTATTAACTCAAGTAAGAAAAATGCACACCTGATATGGTCAAGTGCTGGCTGTTAACAATTTCCTTAACATGTACAGGGCCCAGTAAAAAATCTAGTCAAAACCCAACAACTTTTACTGAGAAAAATAAACAATTTTTTACAAAAATGCATAATGCATAAAAGCGTAATAATAGTCAATAGACAAAAAACACATGCATTCTGGACCACTCTCAATTCCTTCGTCAGTCTATGTAAATAAATGTCAGCCATAAAATAAATAAACGTAAAGGTTCTGTCATCATCTACCCAGACTGCCCTCTTATTGTCCCTCGATGGCAGATCCACTCTTGAGCGGTGAAATGACGTGGAGCCAGTGTGTGTTTGAACACTGTTCCAGGGCAGACAGAAACCCTTCAGACCACTTGATTGTCCCCTTAGTGTTTCTCTGAAAGGGTTGTGTCAATTGCAGTCGGACATGTGGAGTGTGGACTATTCATGCACGGTTTCACAGCCATCTCTTTCTGCTGCTGACACACTCACTCCACTTACCTTTCACTCTCCTCTCCTTCCACTCCATCATACCTCCTATCCTACCATAGCTCAGCCCAGATATTCACTTAGAGAAAATCAAGTTGTCAAGATACTGTATATAACTTTAAAAACGAACTGAAATACAGCCGGTATGATGCTGCGTTTTGTAAGGTTATTTAGCTAAATACATTATACCAGCTGTATTTCTGTATTTTGAAAGATATATATCTTGAAAACTTGATGACATGCAAAACATTTTTGGACTTTAACAACAATGGACTGATGAAACAAATACCAAAATATCATTTTGGGGGGAAATTTTCCTTTCATGAAAATGACATTTTCAATGTATTCCTAAAGATCCTAATGAGTCTTGGAAATACTCTTTCTAACTGTATCTTTTCAAAGTTGGACTTTGTTAAGGTGTAATGAAGCTTGGGCAGAGTGATATACTGGTAGATGTGATAACACATGGCCTTCTCTCACCATTACGCAAAATAATATTTGCATGTTATTCTACCCTGTGCAGTGCCTCGTCACAGCTTATCTTATCCCATTGAAGTGCTGTAGCTTCATTGGGAGCTCAGGCCCATCGTAGGCACTCATTGAGACTGTCATTGTCTCAAACATTCATTCTATCTAGACCTCTTTCATTTTGGGTGGTTGAAGGAATTATGCCTCACTTAAAGGGTAGAGATGCACGTAACTTCGGATGACATTTTGATAACTTCCCAAGAGAACTTCAGCATCATTCCTCAACCAAAAGGCTTTCGGAACAGGAGCTTCACAATAAGGCATAAAAGGCTTTCCATTCATTAGGATTCATTAGAGATCCTCTACCTCTACTACGAGCTAACCAATAACTGAACTTGAAACATCCAGGCCTTTACAAATTCAGATTCAGATAAGCATTGTAAGCATTAATGAAAAAGCTACTGTTGTTAAAGTGAGGTGAGATACTGACATCAACAATAACAGTAATAATAATAATAAATGAATAAATAATAATAATGATAATAATAGGGATGTGGTTATAGATAGGGGACAATGTTTATAAATATTCAGTACCAGTCAAAGTTTGGACACACTTACTCACTCATTCTTATTTTATTTCTATTTTCTAGAATAATAAAATAATAGTGAACACATCAAAACGATGAAATAACACATATGGAATCATATAGTAAGCACACCCACAATTTGTGGGTGTGATTTTCTGGTGACACTGTCTGTGATTGATTTAGAATTCAAAGCATTCTTAACCAGCATGGCTACCACAGCATTCTGCAGCGATTTGCCATCCCATATGTTTTGCGCTTATTGGGACTATCATTTGTTTTTCAACAGGACAATTACCAAAAACACACCTCCAGGCTGTGTAAGGGCTATTTGACCAAGGAGAGTGATGGAGTTCTGCATCAGATGACCTGGCCTCCACAATCACCCGACCTCAACCCAACTGAGATGGTTTGGGATGAGTTGGACCGCAAGGAAAAGCAGCCAACAAGTGCTCAGCGTATGTGGGAACTCCTTCAAGACTGTTGGAAAAAGCATTCCTCATTAAGATGTTTGAGAGATTGCAAAGAGTGCGCAAAGCTTTCATCAAGGCAAAGGGTGGCTACTTTGAAGAATCTAAAATTAAATGAGTAAAAATATACTTAGTGTAAAGAAATCCATACTCTATAGTTTCACTAAAAGTCTATTCTAATTCTATAGTTTCACTAAAAGTCTATCCATACTCTATAGCTTTGTTATATAGGGAGTTTCTCAATATGCATTTTACCGTGCTCACACTCTCATGCTCCAAGTGCATTCTCAGAGGACTTTCTCTAGAGTACCTTCTTGTGAGGATGAGACTTTGGAGAACACCTTAAACATTACACCTGAGAAGCACTTGCACTACTCCTACTGTGGTACCTCACACTGCATCTCCCCATTCACTGAACCTTCTTCCAGCCAGGACAATGGCAACAATAGAGATGAAAGAAGATATACACAAAGCAAATGTTTTACTTAATAATTATCAACTAGATATTTGTGAATCGTTGTAATCTAGCTAGACAGCTAGCTAATTAAACAGGCAAAAATGGCCTAAAACCAATGTTATCCAATGTAGATATAAATTCTTCATTGGTAGCTAGCTAATAATTCTTCATGGCTATGTTAGCTCTATTGACTTACTATGGGCTTGTTACCTACGCACACTACAGTGGGTATTGTAGGCAGGTAACCATGCCAAAATTAACACAGAATGTATTTATTAATGTATCAAGATAAAATATTGTAGTCAGGCAACATATGAGATGTGAATAGGCAACATTCCATTCCCGAAGGAGTGTATTTTCTCTCGCTTCAGCTCAAGTAATGGCCGCCGTTGATTTCAAGAAAATGTGGTTGCTTCATATTTATTTTCATACTTACCTTTGAAGCTTGCTTCGATGCATGCTTCAAAATATGTACAAACGGACTATGCATTCAAGAAACACCTTCCATGCTCTGTTTCACATACATTTATTTGGCCTCGTACTCCGACCCTCCCATGCTTCAATTTGCATGCTCGGAGCACGGTAGTATGCATTTTGAGACACACCCATTGTGTGCATATTCAAAGTGAAAGGTATAACATTCAACAAAGATAAGCTCTTGATACCCTTCTCTGGAGCTTTTGGATGCCTTGGAACACTTCCATTTGGCACAATGAGGCTGTGGTGGATACCAGTGTCTTTGGTTGTCTTTGCCCTATACCCATCTGGCCAGGGGGGCTGGCCAACAGGCAACACCAGTTTAGGTTCTTGTAGGAGCCTTCTTCTCAACGGACAGGCCCCGGATGGTTTGAAGCTGATGAAAAGCAGAATGGACCACGTCTGCAAGTGCTACAGTAGGAGATGTGTGTATGTGGCTTTTCTGCACAGGCAAAGACACACTCCTCTCTACTGGGCTTACAGAATCCTGGATGACCACGGGCACAATTTCTCACAACTGGATCTACTGGATAGGATCGGTAGCTTGTACATCCCATCATTGGTATGCTCACGTTTCCCTTTAATTGTTAATTATCCTTTGTCCTTTGGGTGGAATAATACATAGATTTTATTATTTTCAAATGATTTAGTTTTAGGTTGCTGTGAGAGGTTTCATATAGGCTTGTCATTGGCTGCCCTCAGTGGCTTTAGTCATCATGTGCTTCATAATAAGGACATTGAAATGCCATACAGATCAAGTGAAACACAGTCAGGCAATGAGCACTAGAATTGCAATGGCCTGGCTTTATGATGAGCCCGTGTTTGATTTGTATTAGCATGTTAACATGCAACATAAAACAGACTTCAAAGCCTTCGTCCGCTCCGCTCTAGGCACTTATTCAGTCCTATATTTGTTGAATTCTGTTGAGTGTGTGAGTGAGCATGGAATGGACACATTATAAATAACATAATCCTATCTATTTTTCGAAAGGAGGAAACCTTTCTGCACAGGGACATTTCTGCAAGGGCAGGACCCAATGTGAATTATACAATCCAAATACATTTTTTAAAGACACTTTGAAAGTTGAGCATGGTTGTGAGAAGAATGGAGTTCACAGCATGAGTTTCATTCTAATGTTCTAACATACCATACAGTCCCTTCAGATTTTTCCAAATATTGTTGTGTTACAGCCTGAGATGATTATGGATTAAATTGAGATTTTGTGTCACTGGCCTACACACAACACCCCATAAAGGCAAAGTGGAATGATGTTTTCAGAGATGTTAGTCATGGCAAGCCTAAATAAGTTCAGGAGTAAAAATGTGCTTAACAAGTCACATAATAAATTGCATGGACTCATTCTGTTTGCGAAAATAGTGTTTAACAGGATTTTTGAATGACTACCTCATCTCTGTACCCCACACAGACAATTATCTGTCCCGCATTCAAGCAGTCAATTTCAAACATAGATTCAACCACAAAGACCAGGAAGGTTTTCCAATGCATCGCAAAGAAGGGTATCTATTGGTAGATGGGTAAAAATAAAATGTAATATCCCTTTGAGCGTGGTGAAGTTATTAATTACACATTGAATGGTGTATCAGTACACCCAGTCACTACAAAGATACAAGTGTCCTTCTTAACTCAGATGCTGGAGAGGAAGGAAACTGCTCAGGGATTTTATCATGAGACCAATGGTGACAGAGTTTAATGGCTGTGATAAGAGAGAACTGAGGAGAGAACAACAACATTACAACAACAAAGTTACTCCACAATACTAACCTAAATGACAGAGTGAAAAGAAGGAAGCCTACATGCATCCAGTGCGCAATAAGGCTCTAAAGTAAAACTGCACAAAATTTGGCAAAGAAATGTACTTTATCTCCTGAAATCAAAGTCTTATGTTTGGGGCAAATCTAACACAACACATCACTGAGGAACACTCTTCATATTTTCAAGCATGGTGGTGGCTCAAATAAAATAAAAGAACATGTTATTGGTCGCATACATGCAGTGCATTCGGAAAGTATTCAGAACCCTTGACTTTTTCCACATTTTGTTACGTTACAGCCTTATTCTAAAATTAATTTAAAAAACATTTCCTTATCAATCTACACACAATACCCCATAATGACAAAGCAAAAACAGGTTTTTCAACACTTTAGCAAAAAATAAATAACGAAAAATCACATTTACATAAGTATTCCAACCCTTTACTCAGTACTTTGTTGAAGCACCTTTGGCAGCGATTACAGCCTAGAGTATGACGCTACAAGCTTTGCACACCTGTATTTGGGGAGTTTCTTCCATTCTTCTCTGCAGATCCTCTCAAGCTCTGTCAGGTTGGATGGGGAGCATCGCTGCACAGCTATTTTCAGGTCTCTCCAGAGATGTTCATTCGGGTTCAAGTCCAGGCTCTGGCTGGATCACTCATGGACATTCAGAGACAGAAGCCACTCATGCGTTGTCTTGGCTGTGTGCTTAGGTTCGTTGTTCTGTTGGAAGGTGAACCTTCACCTCAGTCTAAGGTCCTTAGTGCTCTGGAGCAGGTTGTCATCAAGGATCTCGCTGTACTTTGCTCTGTTCATCTTTCCCTTGATCCTGACTAGTCTCCCAGTTCCTGGTGCTGAAAAACATCCCTACAACATGAAGATGCTACACCATACTTCACTGTAGGGATGGTGCCAGGTTTCCCCCAGACATGACACCCGGCATTCAGGCCAAAGAGTTCAATCTTGGTTTCATCAGACCAATCTTTTTCTCAATGTCTGAGAGTCCTTTAGGTGCCTTTTGACAAACTCTAAGCTGGCTGTCATGTGCCTTTTACTGAGGAGTGTCTTCTGTCTGGCCACTCAACCACAAAGGCCATATTTGTGGAGTGCTTCTGAGATGGTTGTCCTTCTGGAAGGTTCTCCCATCTCTACAGAGGGACTCTGGCGCTCTGTCAGAGTGACCGTTGGGTTCTTGGTCACCTCCTCCATTGCTCAGTTTGGCTCAGCGGCCAGCTAGAGGAAGAGTCTTGGTGGTTCAGGAAAAACAGGGGTGTGTCTTTCCAAATCATGTCAAATGAATTGAATTTACCACAGGTGGACTCCAATCAAGTTGTAGAAACATCTCAAGGATGATCAATGGAAACAGGATTCATCTGAGCTCAATTTTGTGTGTCATAGTAAAGGCTCTCAATACTTATGTAAAAAATATATTTCTGTTTTAGATTTTTTATACATTTGCAAAACAATCTAAAAACCTGTTTTCACTTTGCCATTGTGGGGTATTGTGTGTAGATTGATGAGAGAACTTTATAAGGCTGTAACAAAATGTGGAAAAAGGGAAGGGGTCTGAATACTTTCCAAATGCACTGTATGTTTAGCATATGTTATTATGGGTGTAGCGAAATGCTTGTGTTCCTAGCTCCAACAGCACAGTAATATCTAACAATACACAACAATACACACAAATCTAACAAGTAAAAGAATGGAATTAAGAAATATAGAAATGCAGTATTAGGAAGAGAGATATAAGCTGTCTCTCGGTCCCAACTTTAATGCACCTGTACTGACCTAGCCTTCTGGATGGTAACGGGTTTACAGGCCATGGATCAGGTGGCTGAGGTCCTTGACGATCTTCTGTGACACCGGGTACTGTGGATGTCCTGGAAGGCAGGCAGTGTGCCCCAAGGTGATGTGTTGGGCTGACCACATTACCCTCTGGAGATCCCTGCGGTTGCGGACGGTGAAGTTGCCAGCGATACAGCCCGACATGAGGCTCTCAATAGTAAATCTGTAAAAGTTTGTGAGGGTTTTATGGGCAAAGCCGGATTTCTTCAGCCTCCTGAGATTGAAGAGGCGCTGTTGCACCTTCTTCACCACACAGTCTGTGTGGATGGACCATTTCAGATTTTCAGTCATGTGTACGCCGAGGAACTTGAAGCTTTTCACATTCTCCACTGCGACCGGATGTGGATAGGGGCGTGCTCCCTATGGTGTGTCCTGAAGTCCATGATCAGCTACTTAATTTTGTTGATGTTGAGGGAGAGCTTATTTTCCTGGCACCTCTCCACCAGGGCTCTCACCTCCTCCCTGAAGGCTGTATCATCATTGTTGGTAATCAGGCCTACCACTGTTGTGTCTTCTGCAAACTTGATGATTTGTGTGGCCACACAGTCATGAGTGAACAGGGAGTACCAGAGGGGGTTGAGTACGCACCCTTGTGGGGCCCCTGTGTTGAGGATAAGCTTAATGGAGGTGTTGTTGACTACCTTCACCAACTGGGGGCAGCCTATCATGAAGGGCGGGGTTCAGACCCAGGGCTCAGAGCTTACTGATGGGCTTGGAGGGTACTAATAGTGTTGAAGTCTGAGCTGTAGTCAATGAACAGCATTCTTACATAGGTTTTCCTCTTGTCCAGATGGCATAGGGCAGTGTGCAGTGCGATGGCAATTGCGTCATCCGTGGATCTATTTGGGAGCTAGGTAAATTGCAGTGGGTCTAGGGTGTCGTATAAGGTAGAGGTGATATGATTCTACCCTCTGAAAGCACTTCATGATGACAGAAGTTAGTGTTACGTGGCGATAGTCATATAGTTCAGTTACCTTCGCTTTATTGGGTATAGGAACAACGGTAGACATCTTGAAGAAAGTGGGGACAACAGAATGGGATAGAGAGAGATTTAATATGTCCTTAAACACTCTGTTACACTCTGATCTGGTTCACCTGTCCTTGTGATTGTCTCCACCCCCTCCAGGTGTCGCTTATTATCCCTGGTGTATATATCCCTGTGTTTCCTGTCTCTCTGTGCCAGTTCGTCTTGTTTGCCAAGTCAACCAGCGTTTTTCCTTGCTCCTATTTATCCCAGTCTCTGTTTGTTTCTAGTCCTCCTGGTTTCTGACCTTTGCCTGGCCTGACCTTGAGACTGCCTATCATCTGGTACTGTTTGGACTCTGACTTGGTTTATGAACTCTCGCCTGTCCTCGACCTGCCTTTGCCTACTCCCTTTGTTATAATAAATATCGGAGCTCCACCATCTGCCTTTTGTGTCTGCATTTGGGTCTTGTCTTGTGCCTTTATACACTCCAGCCAGCTTGTCTGCTCATGCTCTGAGGACGCGGCTAGAGATGCCGTGTCTTACTCATTTCAGCCATGGAGAAGGAGAGTTCACAGTCTATGGGAGCGGTGGAGGCCTGCACCAGCGGCACTGTGTTTCCCTAGAAGCGGTCAAAGAAGGTGTTTAGCTTGTCCGGGAGCAAGACGTTGGTGTCCGCACCGTGGCTGGTTTTCCCTTTATAATCCGTGATTATCTAAAGTCCCTGACACATGGGTCTCGTGTCTCCACTTTATCTCTGTAATTACATTTTGCCTGTTTGATTGCCTTACGGAGGGCATAACTGGACTGTTTGTACTGAACCATATTCCCAGTAAACTTGCCGTGGTTAAATGTGGTGGTTAAATTTGGATAGGTTTTAATCAGTGGGAACATCATCCCCTATACATTTCCCGATGAGCTCAGTCACTGTGTCAGTGTATACCACAATGTTATTCTCAGAGGCATCCCGGAGTAGTTTGAGTTTCTACAGGAAGGGAGGAGCAGGATGGAGGCATGACCTGAAGGGGGGGTGGGAGGAGGGCCTTGTAGGTGTCTCAGAAGGGGGAGTAGCAATGGTCAAGAGTTTTTGAAGGCGCAAGTGGCGCAGGCGATTTGTTGATAAAACTTCAGTAGCTTTTCCCCCAGATGTTCTTTATTAAAGTCCCCAGCTACAATAAATGCTGCCTCAGGATATGTGGTTTCCAGTTTGCCTGAAGTCCAACTGCATCATGTTATGGGTATGCCTGTCATCGGCAAGGACTAGGGAGTTTATTACCATAATAAGAAACAGAATAGACTTAAGCACAGGCATAATCTAGAGGAAAACCTGGTTCAGTCAGCTTTCCAAAAGACACTGGGATAGAAATTCACCTTTCAGCAGGACACTTACCTTAAACACAAGGCAAAATATACATTGGAGTTGCTTACCAAGACAACAGAATTTTCTTGAGTGGCCTAGTTACAGTTTTGACGTAGCCTTTTCATGCAGTCAAATGACATAGTGACCTCATGGGTGGATTGTTATTAAGATCTTTCATAATTTTCATATTTATAAGCAATTTTTACATCTTTTTTTCTGCCGGAAAATCTGGTGTTTCTATGTCAAACAGTTTAGTTATATTTCTGTCACGACTTCCGCCGAAGTCCGTCCCTCTCCTTGTTCGGGCAGCGTTCGGCGGTCGACATCACCGGCTTTCTAGCCATTGCCGGTCCACTTTTCATTTTCCATTTGTTTTGTCTTTGTCTAACACACCTGGATTCAATCCCCCAAATACCTGTTCATTATTTAACCCTCTGTTCCCCCATGTTTGTTTGTGAGTGATTGTTTCTATGTAGGAAGGTCCATTATTGTGGGCTCTGTTTTTGTATTGCATTTATATTATTGGGTAAAATATGTTTATTTACTCATATCTGCTGTCTTGCGCCTGACTCCTATACACCAGCTACACACAGACTTCGTTACAATTTCAGTCTTCTGTGATGTACATAAAGTGTCATATTTGGATGCAAACTCAAAATGTAATACATTTCAACTCTATATCTGACATGGTACTGTTGTCTTATTTTTTTAACCTCTAGCGTCGAGCAATCCCGTATCCGGGAGCGTAATTATAGCCTCAAGCTCATTACCATAACGCAACGTTAACTATTCATGAAAATCGCAAATGAAATGAAAGAAATATATTCACTCACAAGCTTAGCCTTTTGTTAACAACACTGTCATCTCAGATTTTCAAAATATGCTTTTCAACCATAGCTACACAAGCATTTGTGTAAGAGTATTGATAGCTAGCATAGCATTAAGCCTAGCATTCAGCAGGCAACATTTTCACAAAAACAAGAAAAGCATTCAAATAAAATCATTTACCTTTGAAGAACTTCAGATGTTTTCAATGAGGAGACTCTCAGTTAGATAGCAAATGTTCAGTTTTTCCAAAAAGATTACTTGTGTAGGAGAAATCGTTCTGTTTTGTTCATCACGTTTGGCTAAGAAAAAAATCCGAAAATGCAGTCTCTACAACGCCGAACTTTTTACCAAATTAACTCCATAATATCGACAGAAACATGGCAAACGTTGTTTAGAATCAATCTTCAAGGTGTTTTTCACATATCTATTCGATGATAAATCATTCGTGGCAGCTGTGTTTCTCCTCGAAGCAAACGAAAAATACACGCAGCTGGAGATTACGCAATAATTGCAATGGAGGACACCAAGATGTAGTCTCTTAAGGTCAATCTTCCAATGATTTGCCTACAAATACGTCACAATGCTGTCGACACCTTGGGGAAACGACAGAAAGTCTAAGCTCATTCGTGACCCATACACAGCCATATAAGGAGACATTGGAACACAGCGTATTCAAAATCTGGGGCACTTCCTGTATGAAATTTCATCTTGGTTTCGCATGTAGCATTAGTTCTGTGGCACTCACAGACAATATCTTTGCAGTTTTGGAAACGTCAGAGTGTTTTCCTTCCACAGCTGTCAATTATATGCATAGTCGCGCATCTTTTCGTGACAAAATATCTTGTTTAAAACGGGAACGTTTTTTTATCCATAAATTAAAAGAGCCCCTATATCCAAGAAGTTAAAGCCCATAACCATGTGTGTGAGGTGTATACTTTTGTCTCAAATTAGATTTGCTTAAAACCCTCTCTAGGGTATGTGGGACGCTAGCGTCCCATCTGGCCAACATCCAATGAGATTGCAGAGTTCCAAATTCAAATACAGAAATACTAATTATAAAAATTCAGAAAACAAAACATATTTTACATATGTTTAAAGATTAACTTCTTGTGAATCCAACCACGATGTCAGATTTAAAAAATGCTTTACGGCGAAAGCACCTTACGATTATTTGAGAACATAGCCAAGTTGACAAATTAAATTCAAACCTCAGGTTGTTTTTAGCCTAAAGGATCTATAATATTTCAACCGGACAATAACGTTGTCAATATAAAAGGTAAACAAGAAATGCACTCTCTCGGGATTGCGCATGAAAAAGCTCTGTGACACGTCAGGGTCCACTCATTCAGACTGGTCTTACTCCCTCATTCATAAGAATACAAGCCTGAAACAATTTCTAAAGACTGTTGACATCTAGTGGAAGTTATAGGAACTGCAAATTGAGTCCTAAGTCAATGGATACTGTAATGGAATTGAATAGAAAAATAAAAAATTAAAAACTTCCAGAATGGATTGTTCTCAGGTTTTCACCTGCCAAATCAGTTCTGTTATACTCACAAACACTATTTTAACAGTTTTGGAAACTTTAGAGTGTTTTCTATCCAAATCTACCATATGCATATCATATCTCCTGGGCCCGAGTAGCAGGCCATTTAATTTGGGCATGCTTTTCATCCAAAATTCTGAATGCTGCCCCCTACCCTAGAGAGGTTAAGACTATCAAGAAACACTCTGTACAGTATGACCCTGGTTTAGCCCACTGCAGTAAAAGGTTAAATCGGCTTGAAAATCTACGGCAAAACTTGAAAATGGCTGTCTAGCGATGATCAATGAATAGGTCAATGAGCACTATACTGTCCAGTTCTATTTTCTTCATGTGTCTTTATACTCTACATCTAATCCCTCTTCATCTCCTTTCACCACAGGATGGGGATTCCCTGCTTCTGAGGGAAATGACTGCCATCATGCATAGAGGGGTCGACTTAGGCTTTTCCCATCCTGTCACACATATCGTGAGTGGAGTGGCCCCAGTTGAGCATGAGCTAACCTGGAATCCCATGGGTGTCAGACCTAGCGTTGCTTGGATCGCTTACCACCATACTACCACCACAGGACAGACCTTCCATGGAGCGATGGTTCAGAAAGCCCAAGGGGCCAGGGGCTGGGTCCAGCACACCTTGGTCCAACTGCAGGAGATGCTGGCTGAGAGATACTCAACAGCGGAGCCTGTGAGGATATTCCCCAGCCGTCCTGAACCACAAAGATTCAAACCAAGTGTGATCACTCTCGGAGAGCAAGGAAAAACTGGGATACACAGGCAGACTCACAAAGAAGCAAAACAACTGAGTCTGGAGTCACAGTTCAGTCCTAAAAAGAAGTTGGGTGTAAAGATTGATGCCTCTGTCCAGATGGAGTTTGATGGACCTTACTCATTAGATGAGAGGCTAATTAAACAGCAAGATGTTTTCCAAATAGACATAATTCACACTGAGGGCTCATCAAAGGGAAGGCCAGATGTTGAGCTAGTAGTCATTGCAGAGATCACTGACGTGTCACAGGAAGTTCCAACACCAGAGAGGCCTAGGGCAACAGCCCCCCTCACAACACTGACAACTTCCTCACTTAGCAGCATAGAAAGAATATTGTGGTTTAAAGCTGTGTCTGATGGAGATGACACCAAATATAAACTGACCAATGGATTCATAGGGTTACTCAGGAAAAAAAGAGATTTCCTGAGTAAGCCGCAACGTGAGGTACAACCCGCTCTGGTGAGACGGAGTCAAGTTAAAAATGGAGAACGAGTGGACAATGAAGGACAAAAAGAACACCCCAAAGAACCTTCAGGAGATGAGGAAGAGGATGGCGCTTTGACAGACTATCCACCGACAGAAACAAATGAGGGTGACAGCAATAGCAAAGATGAAGACGCTGATGTAACACCATCAACAGATGCACCTCAAAAAGAGTATGCAGATGTAACAGAGGAAGTCGAAGACAGTGGAGAGAAGGAACCAGAAAGAGAACCTACAACAGTCACACCAATATTCACATTACCTCCAAAAACAGAGCGCACAGAGGAAACTGAGAGTGCAATGACAGAAATGGTAGATGAACAAGAATTCCCTACTACACTCCCCACACCTACAACTGAAAGCCAACTAACCAAGTTTACAGATGAAACAGAGACAGTCAATACAAATGGGGGGAATGAACCTGAGGAACCGGAGTCCACTTCAGAATCTTTAATATCTACAACAATCTCAGAAACAGTAGGTGAAACCATAAACGATCAAGAACCTACACTCATGACAGAACCAACAGAAAGTATAGATGAACTTTCAGTTACCACAGATAGCTTGCAGACAGAGTGCATAGATGAAACTGAGAGTGCAATGACAGAAATGGTAGATGAACAAGAATTCCCTACTACACTCCCCACACCTACAACTGAAAGCCAACTAACCAAGTTTACAGATGAAACAGAGACAGTCAACACAAATGGGGGGAACGAACCTGAGGAACCGGAGTCCACTTCAGAATCTTTAATATCTACAACAATCTCACAAACAGTAGGTGAAACCATAAACGATCAAGAACCTACACTCATGACAGAACCAACAGAAAGTATAGATGAACCTTCAGCTACCACAGACAGCTTGCAGACAGAGTGCACAGATGAAACTGAGAGTGCAATGACAGAAATGGTAGATGAACAAGAATTCCCTACTACACTCCCCACACCTACAACTGAAAGCCAACTAACCAAGTTTACAGATGAAACAGAGACAGTCAACACAAATGGGGGGAACGAACCTGAGGAACCGGAGTCCACTTCAGAATCTTTAATATCTACAACAATCTCAGAAACAGTAGGTGAAACCATAAACGATCAAGAACCTACACTCATGACAGAACCAACAGAAAGTATAGATGAACTTTCAGTTACCACAGATAGCTTGCAGACAGAGTGCATAGATGAAACTGAGAGTGCAATGACAGAAATGGTAGATGAACAAGAATTCCCTACTACACTCCCCACACCTACAACTGAAAGTCAACTAACCAAGTTTACAGATGAAACAGAGACAGTCAACACAAATGGGGGGAACGAACCTGAGGAACCGGAGTCCACTTCAGAATCTTTAATATCTACAACAATCTCACAAACAGTAGGTGAAACCATAAACGATCAAGAACCTACACTCATGACAGAACCAACAGAAAGTATAGATGAACCTTCAGCTACCACAGACAGCTTGCAGACAGAGTGCACAGATGAAACTGAGAGTGCAATGACAGAAATGGTAGATGAACAAGAATTCCCTACTACACTCCCCACACCTACAACTGAAAGCCAACTAACCAAGTTTACAGATGAAACAGAGACAGTCAATACAAATGGGGAGAACGAACCTGAGGAACCGGAGTCCACTTCAGAATCATTAATATCTACAACAATCTCACAAACAGTAGGTGAAACCATAAACGATCAAGAACCTACACTCATGACAGAACCAACAGAAAGTATAGATGAACTTTCAGTTACCACAGATAGCTTGCAGACAGAGTGCATAGATGAAACTGAGAGTGCAATGACAGAAATGGTAGATGAACAAGAATTCCCTACTACACTCCCCACACCTACAACTGAAAGCCAACTAACCAAGTTTACAGATGAAACAGAGACAGTCAACACAAATGGGGAGAACGAACCTGAGGAACCGGAGTCCACTTCAGAATCTTTAATATCTACAACAATCTCACAAACAGTAGGTGAAACCATAAACGATCAAGAACCTACACTCATGACAGAATCAACAGAAAGTATAGATGAACCTTCAGCTACCACAGACAGCTTGCAGACAGAGTGCACAGATGAAACTGAGAGTGCAATGACAGAAATGGTAGATGAACAAGAATTCCCTACTACACTCCCCACACCTACAACTGAAAGCCAACTAACCAAGTTTACAGATGAAACAGAGACAGTCAATACAAATGGGGAGAACGAACCTGAGGAACCGGAGTCCACTTCAGAATCTTTAATATCTACAACAATCTCACAAACATTAGGTGAAACCATAAACGATCAAGAACCTACACTCATGACAGAACCAACAGAAAGTATAGATGAACCTTCAGCTACCACAGACAGCTTGCAGACAGAGTGCACAGATGAAACTGAGAGTGCAATGACAGAAATGGTAGATGAACAAGAATTCCCTACTACACTCCCCACACCTACAACTGAAAGCCAACTAACCAAGTTTACAGATGAAACAGAGACAGTCAACACAAATGGGGAGAACGAACCTGAGGAACCGGAGTCCACTTCAGAATCTTTAATATCTACAACAATCTCACAAACAGTAGGTGAAACCATAAACGATCAAGAACCTACACTCATGACAGAACCAACAGAAAGTATAGATGAACCTTCAGCTACCACAGACAGCTTGCAGACAGAGTGCACAGATGAAACTGAGAGTGCAATGACAGAAATGGTAGATGAACAAGAATTCCCTACTACACTCCCCACACCTACAACTGAAAGCCAACTAACCAAGTTTACAGATGAAACAGAGACAGTCAACACAAATGGGGAGAACGAACCTGAGGAACCGGAGTCCACTTCAGAATCTTTAATATCTACAACAATCTCACAAACAGTAGGTGAAACCATAAACGATCAAGAACCTACACTCATGACAGAACCAACAGAAAGTATAGATGAACCTTCAGCTACCACAGACAGCTTGCAGACAGAGTGCACAGATGAAACTGAGAGTGCAATGACAGAAATGGTAGATGAACAAGAATTCCCTACTACACTCCCCACACCTACAACTGAAAGTCAACTAACCAAGTTTACAGATGAAACAGAGACAGTCAACACAAATGGGGAGAACGAACCTGAGGAACCGGAGTCCACTTCAGAATCTTTAATATCTACAACAATCTCACAAACAGTAGGTGAAACCATAAACGATCAAGAACCTACACTCATGACAGAACCAACAGAAAGTATAGATGAACCTTCAGCTACCACAGACAGCTTGCAGACAGAGTGCACAGATGAAACTGAGAGTGCAATGACAGAAATGGTAGATGAACAAGAATTCCCTACTACACTCCCCACACCTACAACTGAAAACCAACTAACCAAGTTTACAGATGAAACAGAGACAGTCAACACAAATGGGGAGAACGAACCTGAGGAACCGGAGTCCACTTCAGAATCTTTAATATCTACAACAATCTCACAAACAGTAGGTGAAACCATAAACGATCAAGAACCTACACTCATGACAGAACCAACAGAAAGTATAGATGAACCTTCAGCTACCACAGACAGCTTGCAGACAGAGTGCACAGATGAAACTGAGAGTGCAATGACAGAAATGGTAGATGAACAAGAATTCCCTACTACACTCCCCACACCTACAACTGAAAGTCAACTAACCAAGTTTACAGATGAAACAGAGACAGTCAACACAAATGGGGGGAACGAACCTGAGGAACCGGAGTCCACTTCAGAATCTTTAATATCTACAACAATCTCACAAACAGTAGGTGAAACCATAAACGATCAAGAACCTACACTCATGACAGAACCAACAGAAAGTATAGATGAACTTTCAGTTACCACAGATAGCTTGCAGACAGAGTGCATAGATGAAACTGAGAGTGCAATGACAGAAATGGTAGATGAACAAGAATTCCCTACTACACTCCCCACACCTACAACTGAAAGCCAACTAACCAAGTTTACAGATGAAACAGAGACAGTCAATACAAATGGGGAGAACGAACCTGAGGAACCGGAGTCCACTTCAGAATCTTTAATATCTACAACAATCTCACAAACAGTAGGTGAAACCATAAACGATCAAGAACCTACACTCATGACAGAACCAACAGAAAGTATAGATGAACTTTCAGTTACCACAGATAGCTTGCAGACAGAGTGCATAGATGAAACTGAGAGTGCAATGACAGAAATGGTAGATGAACAAGAATTCCCTACTACACTCCCCACACCTACAACTGAAAGCCAACTAACCAAGTTTACAGATGAAACAGAGACAGTCAACACAAATGGGGAGAACGAACCTGAGGAACCGGAGTCCACTTCAGAATCTTTAATATCTACAACAATCTCACAAACAGTAGGTGAAACCATAAACGATCAAGAACCTACACTCATGACAGAATCAACAGAAAGTATAGATGAACCTTCAGCTACCACAGACAGCTTGCAGACAGAGTGCACAGATGAAACTGAGAGTGCAATGACAGAAATGGTAGATGAACAAGAATTCCCTACTACACTCCCCACACCTACAACTGAAAGCCAACTAACCAAGTTTACAGATGAAACAGAGACAGTCAATACAAATGGGGAGAACGAACCTGAGGAACCGGAGTCCACTTCAGAATCTTTAATATCTACAACAATCTCACAAACATTAGGTGAAACCATAAACGATCAAGAACCTACACTCATGACAGAACCAACAGAAAGTATAGATGAACCTTCAGCTACCACAGACAGCTTGCAGACAGAGTGCACAGATGAAACTGAGAGTGCAATGACAGAAATGGTAGATGAACAAGAATTCCCTACTACACTCCCCACACCTACAACTGAAAGCCAACTAACCAAGTTTACAGATGAAACAGAGACAGTCAACACAAATGGGGAGAACGAACCTGAGGAACCGGAGTCCACTTCAGAATCTTTAATATCTACAACAATCTCACAAACAGTAGGTGAAACCATAAACGATCAAGAACCTACACTCATGACAGAACCAACAGAAAGTATAGATGAACTTTCAGTTACCACAGATAGCTTGCAGACAGAGTGCATAGATGAAACTGAGAGTGCAATGACAGAAATGGTAGATGAACAAGAATTCCCTACTACACTCCCCACACCTACAACTGAAAGCCAACTAACCAAGTTTACAGATGAAACAGAGACAGTCAATACAAATGGGGAGAACGAACCTGAGGAACCGGAGTCCACTTCAGAATCTTTAATATCTACAACAATCTCACAAACAGTAGGTGAAACCATAAACGATCAAGAACCTACACTCATGACAGAACCAACAGAAAGTATAGATGAACCTTCAGCTACCACAGACAGCTTGCAGACAGAGTGCACAGATGAAACTGAGAGTGCAATGACAGAAATGGTAGATGAACAAGAATTCCCTACTACACTCCCCACACCTACAACTGAAAGCCAACTAACCAAGTTTACAGATGAAACAGAGACAGTCAACACAAATGGGGAGAACGAACCTGAGGAACCGGAGTCCACTTCAGAATCTTTAATATCTACAACAATCTCACAAACAGTAGGTGAAACCATAAACGATCAAGAACCTACACTCATGACAGAACCAACAGAAAGTATAGATGAACCTTCAGCTACCACAGACAGCTTGCAGACAGAGTGCACAGATGAAACTGAGAGTGCAATGACAGAAATGGTAGATGAACAAGAATTCCCTACTACACTCCCCACACCTACAACTGAAAACCAACTAACCAAGTTTACAGATGAAACAGAGACAGTCAACACAAATGGGGAGAACGAACCTGAGGAACCGGAGTCCACTTCAGAATCTTTAATATCTACAACAATCTCACAAACAGTAGGTGAAACCATAAACGATCAAGAACCTACACTCATGACAGAACCAACAGAAAGTATAGATGAACCTTCAGCTACCACAGACAGCTTGCAGACAGAGTGCACAGATGAAACTGAGAGTGCAATGACAGAAATGGTAGATGAACAAGAATTCCCTACTACACTCCCCACACCTACAACTGAAAGTCAACTAACCAAGTTTACAGATGAAACAGAGACAGTCAACACAAATGGGGGGAACGAACCTGAGGAACCGGAGTCCACTTCAGAATCTTTAATATCTACAACAATCTCACAAACAGTAGGTGAAACCATAAACGATCAAGAACCTACACTCATGACAGAACCAACAGAAAGTATAGATGAACTTTCAGTTACCACAGATAGCTTGCAGACAGAGTGCATAGATGAAACTGAGAGTGCAATGACAGAAATGGTAGATGAACAAGAATTCCCTACTACACTCCCCACACCTACAACTGAAAGCCAACTAACCAAGTTTACAGATGAAACAGAGACAGTCAATACAAATGGGGAGAACGAACCTGAGGAACCGGAGTCCACTTCAGAATCTTTAATATCTACAACAATCTCACAAACAGTAGGTGAAACCATAAACGATCAAGAACCTACACTCATGACAGAACCAACAGAAAGTATAGATGAACTTTCAGTTACCACAGATAGCTTGCAGACAGAGTGCATAGATGAAACTGAGAGTGCAATGACAGAAATGGTAGATGAACAAGAATTCCCTACTACACTCCCCACACCTACAACTGAAAGCCAACTAACCAAGTTTACAGATGAAACAGAGACAGTCAATACAAATGGGGAGAACGAACCTGAGGAACCGGAGTCCACTTCAGAATCTTTAATATCTACAACAATCTCACAAACAGTAGGTGAAACCATAAACGATCAAGAACCTACACTCATGACAGAACCAACAGAAAGTATAGATGAACCTTCAGCTACCACAGACAGCTTGCAGACAGAGTGCACAGATGAAACTGAGAGTGCAATGACAGAAATGGTAGATGAACAAGAATTCCCTACTACACTCCCCACACCTACAACTGAAAGCCAACTAACCAAGTTTACAGATGAAACAGAGACAGTCAACACAAATGGGGAGAACGAACCTGAGGAACCGGAGTCCACTTCAGAATCTTTAATATCTACAACAATCTCACAAACAGTAGGTGAAACCATAAACGATCAAGAACCTACACTCATGACAGAACCAACAGAAAGTATAGATGAACTTTCAGTTACCACAGATAGCTTGCAGACAGAGTGCATAGATGAAACTGAGAGTGCAATGACAGAAATGGTAGATGAACAAGAATTCCCTACTACACTCCCCACACCTACAACTGAAAGCCAACTAACCAAGTTTACAGATGAAACAGAGACAGTCAATACAAATGGGGAGAACGAACCTGAGGAACCGGAGTCCACTTCAGAATCTTTAATATCTACAACAATCTCACAAACAGTAGGTGAAACCATAAACGATCAAGAACCTACACTCATGACAGAACCAACAGAAAGTATAGATGAACTTTCAGTTACCACAGATAGCTTGCAGACAGAGTGCATAGATGAAACTGAGAGTGCAATGACAGAAATGGTAGATGAACAAGAATTCCCTACTACACTCCCCACACCTACAACTGAAAGTCAACTAACCAAGTTTACAGATGAAACAGAGACAGTCAACACAAATGGGGGGAACGAACCTGAGGAACCGGAGTCCACTTCAGAATCTTTAATATCTACAACAATCTCACAAACAGTAGGTGAAACCATAAACGATCAAGAACCTACACTCATGACAGAACCAACAGAAAGTATAGATGAACTTTCAGTTACCACAGATAGCTTGCAGACAGAGTGCATAGATGAAACTGAGAGTGCAATGACAGAAATGGTAGATGAACAAGAATTCCCTACTACACTCCCCACACCTACAACTGAAAGCCAACTAACCAAGTTTACAGATGAAACAGAGACAGTCAATACAAATGGGGAGAACGAACCTGAGGAACCGGAGTCCACTTCAGAATCTTTAATATCTACAACAATCTCACAAACAGTAGGTGAAACCATAAACGATCAAGAACCTACACTCATGACAGAACCAACAGAAAGTATAGATGAACCTTCAGCTACCACAGACAGCTTGCAGACAGAGTGCACAGATGAAACTGAGAGTGCAATGACAGAAATGGTAGCTGAACAAGAATTCCCTACTACACTCCCCACACCTACAACTGAAAGCCAACTAACCAAGTTTACAGATGAAACAGAGACAGTCAACACAAATGGGGAGAACGAACCTGAGGAACCGGAGTCCACTTCAGAATCTTTAATATCTACAACAATCTCACAAACAGTAGGTGAAACCATAAACGATCAAGAACCTACACTCATGACAGAACCAACAGAAAGTATAGATGAACCTTCAGCTACCACAGACAGCTTGCAGACAGAGTGCACAGATGAAACTGAGAGTGCAATGACAGAAATTATAGATGAACTCCCTCCTACAGATGGATGTCCAGAAACTGAGATTACAGAAAATCGAACAGAAAATATAGAATATCTTCCCATTGAAGAAACTGACAATCCAACAACAGAAAATGTAGAAGAACCATCAACTACCATTGCAGAAACTGACAATCCAACAACAGAAAATGTAGAAGAACCATCAACTACCATTGCAGAAACTGACAATCCAACAACAGAAAATGTAGAATATCTTCCCATTGAAGAAACTGACAATCCAACAACAGAAAATGTAGAAGAACCATCAACTACCATTGCAGAAACTGACAATCCAACAACAGAAAATGTAGAAGAACCATCACCTACCATAGAAGAAAGTACAACACATGACAAGCCCCTACCTACTACATTTAGCCCAGAGACTGAAAATCCACCCACAAAAACTACCCAAGAAACAGATAATCAACCAACAGAAAGTGTTCACGTATCTTTACCCATACCAGAAAGCTTGAAGACAGAACATGAAACGGACTTTCCAGTTTTGCCGGTTTGCAAAGGATTGGTCCATCGAACTGCTGCAGTGATAAGTCACTGTAGGGAAAGAATGCGTTTGAATCCAGGGAAGAAATCAAATGAGACAAGTGCCTCAGACAATGTATCACAAGAACTACTCTACATCACAATCACCCCAGAGACAACAGATCCAAGCTCAGAATCACTGACCATATGTGAGGATGAGACAGAGGATGGAGATCCTAGTACAGACAACAGCAACCTGTCCCATCCATCCAGCAAAGATGAACATTTCTACTACTCTAATGGAAAGCTGAAGAGAATCCAAAATAACGTAAATCCTAAAGAGTCCGCTACAGACACTGCACCAGGAGAAGTCACTGAGGCCCCAGAAACAACAGGCCCAGAATCAATAACCATATCTGTGGACGAGACAGAGGATGGAGGTCCTAGTGAAATCAGCCAAACAGATGGAGAAGAGCATCACAAGGAGCATGAGTCAATTACAGACATTAACAACCCGTCCAGCGATAGCAATGATGAACATTTTTACTACTTTAATGGAAAGCAGAAGAAAGTCAGAAATAACTTCTATCCTAAGGTGAACGATATGTTAAATACACACCCCAGCCATAGCTCCAAAATTGCTGAAGGGCAAATGAATGTCAAAAGTATATCTGATTCTTTGATCTCACAGGAGAAAAGAGACTTAACATCTGGGGAAAGCCTCAGAAGACATAAACGCAATACTTTCAATGGTCATCATTACCATTCTGACCCATCAGGTAGTGTCAAAATGAGGCTGATGAATGCTGATGGGATGTCTCAGAATGTCCACACAGAGAGAACCGAGAGTCAAACCAAGTTGGAGATACTAGAGCCAACCACAGCATCCGAATCAGACAGAGAGATCAACACACATAAAGAGAGAAGAGGGCTATCCTCTGAGATGCAAGTAAACACAACCCATGACAAACAGTCAGTGAATCTGGCTCAGGTCATAATTCAGGGCCACAATGCCTCTCAATTGGACAAAAAGTTGCCTATAACCCAACCAACTGGACAGCAGACTTTGTTGAAGTCACATGATGGCTCAGAGCCCAATGGACAGACGCTAAAGACAACCCTCTGCCAAGGCCTAATTCACCGTGGGGGATCTGTGACATACTGTTTATGGAGGAACTACCGTTACAAGGCCCGGAGAAAGCATATCTACAATGAGACTCCGGCCACCCAGGGCCAACAGGACTCAGGAGACAATAAACCTCACACCTGGAAACCTAAGGAGAGTAATAATCGTGTCACCGTGACCCCAATTCCCTCTCAACCAGACCAGACAGATGTCACAGCTATTAACACCTCTGAAGAGCCAGGTTTGGCAGGTGACACCTCAGGGGCATTGATAGTTAAAACAGCAGATGAACTCAGGGGCGGAGGGAAAGTCCTGACAATCCTCCGTAGCCATTCTTTACTCATGGATGGCTTTCTTATTTGCAGGGGTCTTGTGAGTCGAGAAGCCATGTCCCTGAAGAGATGTGTTGTTAGAATGAAACAGAAGATACATTTAAACAATTAGCTCCCTCAAGTTATTATAACAATGTGAAAACTTTAAAAGCCCTGGAGAAGTCCACTCATCTGGTCAAACTGAAGAAAAGCATAAGGATGTAAAGATTTAAATGAATACCAAAAGTATGTGGACACCTGCTCGTCGAACATCTCATTCCAAAATCATGGGCATTAGTATGGGGTTGATCCCCCCTTTGCTGCTATAACAGCCTTTACTCTTCTGGGAAGGCTTTCCACTAGATGTTGGATCATTGCTGCAGGGACTTCCATTCAGCCACAAGAGCATTAGCGAGGTCGGGCACTGATGTTGGGGCAATTAGGCCTGGCTCGCATTCAGTGTTACAATTCATCCCAAAGGTGTTCGATGGGGTTGAGGTCAGGGCTCTGTGCAGGCCAGTCAAGTTCTTCCACACCGATCTCGACAAACCATTTCCGTATGGACCTGGCTTTGTCCACGGGGGCATTTTCATGCTGAAACAGGAAAAGACCTTCCCCAAACTGTTGCCACAATGTTGGAAGCATAGAATCGGCTAGAATATCATTGTAGGCTGTAGGAGCCTGAATCATGAAAAACAGCCCCCAGACCATTATTCCTCCTCCACCAACCTTTATAGTTGGCACTATGCATTGGAGCAAATAGCGTTGTCCTGGCATCCGCCAAATCCGTGATTCATCACTTCAGAGAATGTTTCCAATACTCCAGAGGCCAGCTGACGCTTGGCATTGCGCATGGTGATGTTAGGCTTGTGTGTGGCTGCTCGGCCATGAAATCCCACTCCATGATGCTCCCGATAAACAGTTATTGTGCTGATGTTGCTTCCAGAGGCAGTTTGGAACTCGGTAGTGAGTGTGCAACCAAAGAAAGATTACTTTTACATGCTAAGCGCTTCAGCACACGCCAGTCCCGTTCTGTGAGCTTGTTTGGCCTATCACTTTGCGGCTGAGCTTTTGCTGCTTCTAGATGTTTTCACTTCACAATAACAGTACTTACAGTTGACCGGGGCAGCTCTAGTGGGGCAGACATTTGAAGAACTGACTTGTTGGAAAGGTGGCATCCTATGATGGTGCCACATTGAAAGTCACTGAGCCCTTCAGTAAGTCCATTCTACTGCCAATGTTTGTCTATGGAGATTGCATGGCTTTGTGCTCAATTTTGTACACCTGTCAGCAACGGGTGTGGCTGAAATAGCCGAATCCACTAATTTGAGGGGGTGTCCACATACTTTTGTATATACTGTATAGTGTATGTGCACATGCTATGCACAACTCAACTATCCCTTAAATCATTCTGTCTCAGAGACCATGAGGCAGCAATTGTATGCAAAGGTTAGAGGAAGTTAATGAGGATAGATACAATACATTTACAGTATTATTGCAATGTTTAACATCTTTATGTAAACTATGTTGTTCTATCTGTACAAATGAATAGTTGAGTAATTGATTTGACTCATCACAGTAACTCATGGAATAGATATACATTTTTTATTCTGTCTTCACCAAAAGAAGATAAGAATTGTGACACTGTTCAATAATATCCATAACTACACATTCATAATGAAACATTAAAAGTAATCAATGCATTGATAATGTGCATGTTACCAAAACAATAAAATAAAGATTGATTGACTAGGTTTAAGGCTAAATAATAGAAAAATACATTTTATTTTCCACCAAAAAGCACTTATGTTTGTAATTGAATAATACGTACTGAAACACAAACTTTTTTGGTGTGACTTTTGACTATTATTGTGATGGTATCACAGTATTATATGGTATGTTGGAGAAAAAATAAACTCAAGTGCACAGCACAATTTTGCTTACATTCAGACAGGGGTGTAGCCTGAAAGATAAGTTGAATGCTGAAGCTGTGGATATCTGTACTTTAATTTACTATTTACATTTTTTGACAACATTTACTTTTACTTCACTACATTCATATATTTTCCGTGATACCCAAAATTACTCGTTACTTTTTGAATGCTTAGTAGGACAGAAAATGGTCCAATTCACACACGTATCAAGAGAACATACCTGGTCATCCTTACTGCCTCTGATCTGGCAGACTTACTAAACAGAGAACATACCTGGTCATGCCTACTGCCTCTGATCTGGCAGACTTACTAAACACAAATGCTTTGTTTTTAAATTATGTCTGAGTGTTGGAGTGTGACCCTGGTTATCCATAAATAAAAAATAAAATAAAAATTGTGCCGTCTGGTTTGCTTAATTTAAGGAATTTTTCATACTTTTACTTTTACTTTTGATACCCAAGTATATTTTAGCAACTACATTCACTTTCGATGCTTCAGTATATTTAAAACCCAGTACTTTTAGACTTTTATGCAAGTAGTATTTTACTGGGTGACTCACTTACTTGAGTAATTCCTATTAAGGTATTTTTACTTTTACTCAAGTGAGAGAATTTAGTACTTCTTCCACCACTGAGTCTAGCCTACCTCTTGCCATTGTATTTCAAGTATAATTTCGCTGGCGGTGGCCACAGGCCAAGGATGGATAGACTTGTGTAATTTTGTTATCGCAGCTGACACCAGGTGGACTGTGGACAATGACGCTCCACAATAGCTGGTAGGTGAAACTCAGTTACCGATGGATGATGCGAAGCGCTATACATGAGACAACAGTGTTGGTGTCTGCAGTAGTTTATGTGTCGGGGGGCTGGGGTCAGTTTGTTATATCTGGAGTACTTCTCCTGTCCTATTCGGTGTCCTGTGTGAATCTAAGTGTGCGTTCTCTAATTCTCTCCTTCTCTCTTTCTTTCTCTCTCTCGGAGGACCTGAGCCCTAGGACCATGCCCCAGGACTACCTGACATGATGACTCCTTGCTGTCCCCAGTCCACCTGGCCATGCTGCTGCTCCAGTTTCAACTTCCACCTGACTGTGCTGCTGCTCCAGTTTCAACTGTTCTGCCTTATTATTATTCGACCATGCTGGTCATTTATGAACATTTGAACATCTTGGCCATGTTCTGTTATAATCTCCACCCGGCACAGCCAGAAGAGGACTGGCCACCCCACATAGCCTGGTTCCTCTCTAGGTTTCTTCCTAGGTATTGGCCTTTCTAGGGAGTTTTTCCTAGCCACCGTGCTTCTACACCTGCATTGCTTGCTGTTTGGGGTTTTAGGCTGGGTTTCTGTACAGCACTTTGAGATATCAGCTGATGTACGAAGGGCTATATAAATAAATTTGATTTAATTTGATTTGATTTGGTGTCACGCCCTGGTCTTAGTATTTTGTGTTTTCTTTATTATTTTGGTCAGGCCAGGGTGTGACATGGGTTATTTATGTGGTGTGTTTTGTTTTAGGGTTTTTTGTAGGTCATGGGATTGTGGTTAGTGGGGTTGTCTAGAATAGTCTATGGCTGCCTGGAGTGGTTCTCAATCAGAGGCAGGTGTTTATCGTTGTCTCTGATTGGGAACCATATTTAGGCAGCCATATTCTTTGAGTGTTTTGTGGGTGATTGTTCCTGTCTCGGTTTGTACCAGAGAAGGTTGGTTAGGTTTTCGTGTTTATCGGTTTGTGTTTATCGGTTTGTGTTTATCGGTTTGTGTTTATCGGTTTGTGTTTATCGGTTTGTGTTTATCGGTTTGTGTTTATCGGTTTGTGTTTATCGGTTTGTGTTTATCGGTTTGTGTTTATCGGTTTGTGTTTATCGGTTTGTGTTTATCGGTTTGTGTTTATCGGTTTGTGTTTATCGGTTTGTGTTTATCGGTTTGTGTTTATCGGTTCGTGTTTATCGGTTCGTGTTTATCGGTTCGTGTTTATCGGTTCGTGTTTATCGGTTCGTGTTTATCGGTTCGTGTTTATCGGTTCGTGTTTATCGGTTCGTGTTTATCGGTTCGTGTTTATCGGTTCGTGTTTATCGGTTTGTGTTTATCGGTTTGTGTTTATCTTTTATTAAACATGTATTGAAATAACCACGCTGCATTTTGGTCCTCCTCTCTTTCGACACAAGAAAACCCTAACAGTTTGTCTGGGTGAGTTCTCTAATTTAAAGACTAATGTATCACTCTAAAAGTTAACATTGCATCGGGCTTGGTGATGTATGTTGTGCATATTGTGATTTGTATAAGACTATGGTCACAGTGGAATAGAACATGTTCTACCCAATGGAAAAATTGTATACTGTACTTTTGTCATGTGCGCTGAATACAGTGAAATGCTCACTTACAGGCTCTAACTAATAGTGCAAAAAAGGTATTAGGTGAACAAGAGGTAAGTAAAGAAATAAAACAGTAAAAAGACAGGCTATATACAGTAGCATGGCTATAAAAGTATTGAGGCTATATACAGACACCAGTTAGTCAGTCTGCTTGAGGTAGTATGTACATGTAGATATGGTTAAAGTGACTATGCATATATGAAGAACAGAGTAGCAGTAGCGTAAAAGAGGGGGTGGTAGCCTGGTTAGCCAATGTGCAGGAGCACTGGTTGGTCGGCCCAATTGAGGTAGTATGTACATGAATGTATAGTTGAAGTGACTATGCATATAAGATAAACCGAGAGTAGCAGTAGTGTAAAAAGAGGAGTTGGGGGGGGGGGGGGAGCACACAATGCAAATAGTCCGGGTAGCCATTTGATTACCTGTTCAGGAGTCTTATGGCTTGGGGGTAAACTGTTGAAGCCTTTTTGTCCTAGATTTGGCACTCCGGTACTGCTTGCCATGTGGTAGTAGAGAGAAGTCTATGACTGGGGTGGCTGGGGTCTTTAACAATTTTTAGAGCCTTCCTCTGACACCGCCTGGTGTAGAGGTCCTGGATGGCAGGCAGCTTAGCCCCAGTGATGTACTGGGCCGTAATCACTACCCTCTGTAGTGCCTTGCGGGTAAGAGACCGAGCAATTGCCGTACCAGGACATGATAGCTGGCTAGACTAATTTACCAATTTAAAACATAAGAGAAACTGCTGATGTACAACGTCGGTCCGGGTGCCGCTGCCGAAGGAACCGGGGGTGCCTCAGCTGGCTCATCATTCTTCCATGCCTTAGCTGGCTCAAGGTTTTCTTGCCTTGGCCGGCTCGTCAGGCTTGCCCAGGTGGGATGCCGGGTGGTGGCACCTAGGGAGGGGGGGGGGTACTGTCAAGCATTACAGTGAAATGCTTACTTACAAGCCCTTAACCAACAATGCAGTTTTAAGAAAATACTGGGAAAAAGGTAAGAGAAGAGTAACAAATAATTAAAGAGCAGCAGTAAATAACAATAGCGGGGTTATATTCAGGGGGTACCAGTACAGAGTCAATGTGCGGGGGCACCTGTGTCGAGGTAATTGAGGTAATATGTACATGTAGGTAGTTATTAATGTGACTGTATAGATAATAACAAATAATAATAGTGTGTAACAGCAGTGTAGAATGGGAAGCCATTTGAATAGCTGTTCAGGAGTCTTATGGTTTGGGGGTAGAAGCTGTTTAGAAGCCCCTTGGACCTAGACTTGGCACTCTGGTACTGCTTGCAATGCGGTAGCAGAGAGAACAGTCTATGACTAGGGCGGCTGGAGTCTGACAATTTCTTTGGGCCTTCCTCTGACACCGCCTGGTATAGAGGTCCTGGATGGCAAGAAGCTTGGGCCCCAGTGATGTACTGGGCCGTATGCACTACCCTCTGTAGTGCCTTGCAGTCGGCAGCAGAGCAGTTGCCATTCCAGGCAGTGATGCAACCCGACAGGATGCACTCGATGGTGCAGCTGTAAAACGTTTTGAGGACCCATGCCAAATCTTTTCAGTCTCCTGAGGGGGAATATGTTTTGTCATGCCCTCTTCACTATATATACAAAAGTATGTGGACACTACTTCAAATTGGTGGATTCGCCTGTCGCTAACAGGTGTATGAAATCAAGCACGCAGCCATGCAATTTCCATAGATTAACATTGGCAGTAGAATGGACTTACTGAAGAGCTCAGTGAATTTCAATGTGGCACCGTCATAGTGTGCCACCTTTCCAACTAGTCAGTTCGTCAAATTCCTGCCCAGTTAGAGCTGCCCAGGTCAACTGTAAGTGCTGTTATTGTGAAGTGGAAACGTCTAGGAGCAGCCGCGAAGTGGTAGGCCACACAAGCTCACAGAAAGGGACTGCCAAGTGTCCTCCGTTGCAACCCTTACTACCGAGTTCCAAACTGCCTCTGGAAGCAACGTCAGCACAAGAACTGTTCGTTGGGAGCTTCATGAAGTGGGTTTCCATGGCCGAGCAGCCGCACACAAGCCTAAGATCACCATGCGTAATGTCAAACGTTGTTTGGAGTGGTGTAAAGCTCGCCGCCATTGAACTCTGAAGCAGTGGAAACGTATTCTCTGGAGTTATGAATCACGCTTCACCATCTGGCAGTCTGACGGACGAATCTGGGTTTGGCGATGCCATGAGAATGCAGAGTTCCAACTGTAAAGATTGGTGGACGAGGAAAAAATGTCTGGGGCTGTTTTCATGTTTCGGGCTTGGCCCCTTAGTTCTAGTGAAGGGAAATCTTAACTCGACAGCATACAATAACATTCTAGACGATTCTGTGCTTCCAACTTTGTGGAAACAGTTTCTTGTTTCTGCATGAAAATGCCCTTGTGCACAAAGAGCGGTCCTTAGAGAAATTGTTTATCGGGATTGGTGTGGAAGAACTTGACTGGCCTGCATAGAGCCCTGACCTCAACTCCATTGAACACTTTTGGGATGAATTGGAACGCCGACTGCGAGCCAGGCCTAATCGCCCAACATCAGTGCCCGACCTCTTGTGGCTGAATGGAAGCAAGTCCCAGCAGCAATGTTCCAACATCTAGTGGAAAGCCTTCAAAGAAGAGTGGAAGCTGTTATAGCAGCAAAGGGGGGGACCAACTCCATATTAATGCCCATGATTTTGGAATGAGATGTTCGACGAGCAGATGTCCACATACTTTTGGTAATGTAGTGTATATACTACTGTACACTTTATACACAACAAATGTATATACTGGATTCTTGATATACTCTAGCTCACTGTAATATCTACTGCTGTACATATCAATCTTAGTTTATCTTTTTGGTTTATATACACGTATATTGCATTTGGATTACTGATAGAGTATTATTAGTCTTATTTGGATGTTTTTCCGACATTCTTGATTTCTGTTCATAGTTTTAGATTATTTGTGTACTTGTTTGACATTATACTGCACTGTTAGAAACTAATAACACAAGCATTTCGCTGCTTCTCTAACATCTGCTTAACTGTTTTCACAACCAATTAATGTTGATTTGATTGTATGCTTTCAGGTCTTAAGAGTGGTAACAGTTTGAAGCACAGAACTTTCAAAAGTTAATTTTTGGAGGATTTATTTTCTTTTGTTTTATTATTTTTTGTTCCCACATTTCTCACACTATTCCTGTTTTTATAATTTTCAATGTCACATTGTCCTTCTGTTGTCCCCTTGTATTTATTTAACAGCCCAGATTAATGCAGGGGCTTACAGGCCCAAAAGGGGGCCAAAGAGGCAAAACAATAAGTAATGATATTATACAGTACCAGTCAAAAGTTTGGACACACCTACTCATTCCAGGATTTTTCTTTATATTTACTATTCTCTACATTTTACCTAATAGGGTTGTCTATACCTTATACCACCCCTACCTTGTCACAACACAACTGATTGTCTCAAATGCATTAAGAAGGAAAGAAATTCCACATGGCACACCTGTTCATTGAAATTCATTCCAGGTGACTAACTCATGAAGCTGGTTGAGAGAATGCCAAGAGTGTGCAAAGCTGTCACCAAGGCAAAGGGTGGGTACTTTGAAGAAACTCAAATATAAAATGTATATATATTTTTTTAAGGGGTGGATCTGCCTAATATTGCGGAAAGACTTTATAAGAGCCAGGTGCTATGAAGCCGGCTCAGCGCATCTGGTCTCCAGTTTGTCTCCTCAGGCCGGTGTACATGGCACCAGCCCTACGCATGGTGTCCCTGGTTCGCCAGCACAGCCCAGTGCGGGCAATTCCACTTCGCCGCACTGGCCTGGCTACGGGGAGCATTCAGCCAGGTAGGGTTAGGCAGGCTCGGTGCTCGAGATCTCCAGTGCGCCTCCACAGTCCGGTCTATCCGGTGCCACCTCCACGTAGCAGCCCCCCGCACCAGGATGTCTCTGTCCCCTTCCTACAGAGTCTCCCGTCTGTCCACCAGGAGCTGCCAGAGTCTCCCGTCTGTCAGTCAGGAGCTGTCAGAGCTATGGTGAAGTGGGGTCCACGTCCCGTGCCAGAGCCGCCACCGCGGACAGATGCCCATCCAGACCCTCCCCTATAGGTTCAGGTTTTGTGGCCGGAGTCAGCCCCTTTGGGGGGTGTACTGTCACGTTCTGACCTTAGTTCCTTGGTTTTGTTTTAGTATGGTCAGGGCGTGAGTTGGGGTGGGCAGTCTGTTTGTTTTTCTAGGTTGGTTTTTGAGTTTGGCCTGGTATGGTTCTCAATCAGAGGCAGGTGTCGTTAGTTGTCTCTGAGAATTCTACTTAGGTATCCTTTTTCCACCTGTGTTTCATGGGTGTTTATTTTCTGTTTTGTGTCATTCACTAGACGGGACTGTTTCGTTTGTTCGTTCTTCCTAGTTGTTTTGTTTCGTGTTCAGTTTTGATTATATTAAAAATCATGAACACTTACCACGCTGCACCTTGGTCCTCACCTTCTTCCACCGATGATGGCCGTTACAGTCGGGGCACGTTGAATTACTACAAGTGTAGATAGCTGGCTAGACCAACGTACCAATAAAAACACTTTTGCTGACATGGCTAATTGAGTGACTGTCATAACAAGAGAAACTGCTGATGCACAAGAACATTTCGAAATTGCACCTTGTGTATCCTACTACCCTGTGTGGCCAAAAACAATCCAAAGCCCCGGTGCCTATCTTTTGTTACTCCAGCCCTGGTCATGAAAGCTCTATATCTAACTACAGTTCGGTACAAAGCCTTGGTCCTGAAGGACATTTTAGATGAGATCATTGCTTTATCCCATGTGACCAATGCCATGTCTGTCACTGTTTTTCTACCGAAATGTATTTTTCATAAAATATTGATTCTCAGATTGAAGTGAACTTTACCGACCTGTTCCATTGCAAACGATAGGATGCTAGATTCTTCTTCTTTGGACATACATGTTTAGTGCACAACACATTAGCTGTCTGTGACCAGACAAAAAAACCTTTCCAAGCCAAACCTTCATATCATAACCACTACGTACAACCTACATCGTTGTCACCATATTAGCTAACGTCATAGTCAACATAGCTACTGGAATTAACGTGTTAGAAAAACATGCTACAATCATGCAGTAAAGTGTACAGTCATCAAGCAGTTTAGCAGTTACAATGGCGGGCTCCGGTGGCAATAAATTAATAAAACCAAAATCTTACCTTGACTTTGAAGAGTTCCAGTATTGGATAGCCAGCTACCTAACATAGCTAGTTTAGCCTGTTCAAACAAAGAGTGATGCTATCTGCATTAGCTACATACGTGAAAAAAATACAACTAAATATAGCTAGTTCTCTCTTTTCCTTCATTGTTAAATGTATTTGTTCAATACTGTTCAACTATTGAATGTATCTCTCTTTTAGTCAACTACTCACCACAGTTTATGTACTGCAGTGCTAGCTAGCTGTAGCATATGCTTTCAGTACTAGACTAATTCTCTGATCCTTCGGCTGGTTGGAGAACATGTCAGTTAATGCTGCAAGAGCTCTGATAGGTTGGGGGACGTCCTCTGGAGGATGTCATAATTACTGTGCAGGTCTATGGAAGGGTGTGAGAAACCATGAGCCTCCTAGCTGTCCTCCGGCTACACCATGGTGCTACCCTACAGAGTGCTGTTGAGGCTACTGTAGACCTTCATTGCAAAACAATGTGTTTAAAAAAAGTATTACATTTATATTTTGTGTCACTGGCCTACTCACAATATTCCACAATGTCAGTGGGATTATGTTTTTAGAAATGTTTACAATTTAATAAATTAAAAGCTGAAAAGCCTTGAGTCAAGTACTCAACCTCTTTTTTTTATGGCAAGCCTACATAAGTTCAGGAGTACAAATGTGTTTAGCAAGTCACATAATAAATTGCATGGACTCATTCTGTATGCAATAATTGTGTTTATGATTTTACATTGTAAAAAAAAAGAAGTTATTTAACCTTTTATTGAACTAGGCAAGTCAGATAAGAACACGTTTTTATTTACAAAAGGCCTCCTGCGGGGACTGGGGCTGGGATTAAAAATACAAAATAAATTAATATTGTCAAGCCTTGATCAGTCCCCCCCCCCCCCCCCCCCCCCCCCCCCTCCATGTGTCGCCTCTCTTCCCAACTATCCCCTGTGTATTTATACGTGTTCTCTGTTTGTTGCCAGTTCGTCTTGTTCTTTTTTCTGTCAGCTCCTATCGTTTCCCAGCCTCTCTTTCCTCATCCTCCATCCTCCATCCATCCTTTTTTGACCTCTGCTTGTCCTGCCCCTTTACACGCCCGCCTGAACTCTCTCCCTGAGCCTGCCTGCCGTCCTGTACCTTTGCCTTACCCTGGATTTTCGACCCCTGCCTGCCTTGACCTGTCTTTGCCTGACCCTGTTGCGACAATAAACATTGTTACCTCGACAGTCTGCACCTGGGTCTTACCTTGATTCCTGATAAATATAGGACAAAACACACATCACGACAAGAGACAACACTACATAAAGAGAGACCTAAGACAACGTAGCAAGGCAGCAACACATGACAACACAGCATGGTAGCAGCACAACATGGTAGCAGCACAAAACATGGTACAAACATTATTGGGCACAGACAACAGCACAAAGTTCAAGAAGGTAGACAACAATACATCACCCAAAGCAGCCACAACCGTCCGTAAAAGTGTCCAATTCACATACCGCCCCAACACATCCACAGATGACGCAATCTCAATTGCACTCCACACTGCCCTTTCCCACCTGGACAAAAGGAACACCTATGTGAGAATGCTGTTAATTGACTAGAGCTCAGCGTTCAACACCATAGTGCCCACAAAACTCATCACTAAGCTAAGGACCCTGGGACTAAACACCTCCCTCTGCAACTGGATCCTGGACTTCCTGACAGGCCGCCCCAAAAGGTAAGTGTAGGCAACAACACATCTGCCACGCTGATCTTCAACACTGGGACCCCTCAGGGGTGCATACTCAGTCCACTCCTGTACTCCCTGTACACCCACGACTGCATGGACAAGCACGACACCAACACTAAGTTTGATGACACAACAGTCACCGACAACAATGATACAACATATAGGGAGGAGGTCAGAGACCTGTGGTGCCCGGATAACAACATCTCTCTAAACATGATCAAGACGAAGGAGATGATTGTGGACTACAGGAAAAGGAGGACTGATCATGCCCCCATTCTCATCGACAGGACTGTATTGGAGCAGGTTGAGAGCTTCAAGTTCCTTGGTGTCCACATCACCAACAAACTATCATGGTCCAAACACACCAAGACAGTTGTGGAGAGGGCATGACAAAGCCTATTCCCCCTCAGGAGACTGAAAGATTTGGCATGGGTCATCATTTTTTCAACAAGTTGTACTGTCGTGGCCAAAAGTTTTGAGAATGACACATATTCATTTTCACAAAGTTTGCTGCCTCAGTTTGTATGATGGCAATTTGCATATACTCCAGAATGTTATGACGAGTGATCAGATGAATTGCAATTAACTGCAAAGTCCCTCTTTGCCATGCAAATGAACTGAATCCCCCCAAAATATTTCCACTGCATTTCAGCTCTGCCACAAAAGGACCAGCTGACATCATGTCAGTGATTCTCTCGTTAACACAGGTGTGAGTGTTGAAGAGGACAAGGCTGGAGATCACTCTGTCATGCTGATTGAGTTCGAATAACAGACTGGAAGCTTCAAGAGGAGGGTGGTGCTTGGAATCATTGTTCTTCCTTTGTCAACCATGGTTAGCTGCAAGGAAACACGTGCTCGGGGAAAAAAACATCGATATTTTGGGTCCATGGCCAGGAAACTCCCCAGTCCTTAATTCCATGGAGAACTTGTGGTCAATCCTCAAGAGGTGGGTGGACAAACAAAAACCCACAAACTCCATGCATTTATTATGCAAGAATGGGCAGCCATCAGTCAGGATGTGGCCCAGAAGTTAATTGACAGCATGCCAGGGTGGATTGCAGAGGTCTTGAAAAAGAAGGGTCAACACTTTCAAATATTGAGTCTTTGCATCAACTTCATGTAATTGTCAATAAAAGCCTTCGATACTTAAATGCTTGTAATTATACTTCAGTATTCCATAGTAACATCTGACAAAAATATCTAAAGACACAGAGGCAGCAGACTTTGGGAAAATTTATATTTGTGTCATTCTCAAAACTTTTGTACAGCTGCACCATCGAGTTCTCTCCCCTCCCCTCCCCGTTACACTGCTGTGGCAATGGCGGTCTCTCTCTCTCTCTCTCTCTCATATATAGAAAAAACTATGTGAAGATTAATGTTGTTAGTTGGCCCACATTGAAAAAACAGTGATGACTCATTGACATTCAACTAGGTCAGTGGTTACCAAACTTGTTTATGCTGTGACTCAGCATCAACAAAATAAATACAATTGTTTATGATCACATCTAGTCATACAGCAACCATGGTCCACCGTTTGGGAACATCGGATTAGGCCAAAACATAATTGACAAAATAGATTTGGAATGAAACTGTCTGACTGTAAGCCTGCGGTTATGTTTTCTAACTCAAATGTCCCTGTTGCAATGAATCATACTTTGAGGCTATTTATTCAGAATTTTAAAATATATATTTTTTGAGTATCTTTTTAGAAAAAGCTAACTGAGTGAGTAACTTTTCATTCAATGTGGTTCCTTCCTGTCTCCATCTGCAAAGCACTATTTCACTTTCAGAATACCATTGTGCTATGCCATCTTTTCATTCCAGTATTTCAGATCACAATTTTGTCAGATGTTTCTATTGAATAGAAAAGAATATCCATATTCATAACAAACAATGGACCCGATACCAACGTAGGAATTTAGGCCTTTCCTACCCACTTCTCAGTATTTGGTATTCAAACTTACCTTATGGAGGTGCATAACAGCCTTTGCAGGCGAAGATCCCTTATTCCCTTGTGCGCGCTGGCCAACAGATTTTCTCATGGAGTTTTTGTTCAATAGGGTTTTCAATACGTTTATCTTAAGCCATCCCTTTAAATATGGTGTACCGTTTAGTTTGAATTTATTTTGTAGACAGACTAGAATATACTGTATATAGAGAATGGGTTCAGGATATTATGGATCAATGAAAGAAAGCCATCTTAATATATACATATTCATCTCTGTTTCAGCACCAATTGGTAGATTTATAAATACTCTCCTCTTGTAGATTATTTAGGTTCATGAAAGTATTTCTGAATCATAAAAACAGGTCTGAAGAACCTTTACATATTTAGAAAATTACCACATTCAGTTCTTGAACCCATGGAAATGTTGGAAGATTAGAGTACATATAATTATAATAGGGAGAACAGTCTATAATTGTAGGCTATACCCTTGTCTATTGCCTCCACTAGCCATGGAACCGTGTGATGACCCAGAAAAGTATTGCACCATGCGTTGTGTTCAAATTGTTATGGCTTCGCCTGAGCTCTGCTGTATAATGATTTAATTAGCCTACATGCCTTATATATATACACACACACACACACACAGTGGGGCAAAAAAAAGTATTTAGTCAGCCACCAATTGTGCAAGTTCTCCCACTTAAACAGATGAGAGAGGCCTGTAATTTTCATCATAGGTACACTTCAACTATGAAACGCGGCTGGGTCTTTCAGCATGACAATAATCCCAAACACACCACCCGGGCAACGAAGGAGTGAGAAGCACTTCGTAAGAAGCATGTCAAGGTCCTGGAGTGGCCTAGCCAGTCTCCAGATCTCAACCCCATAGAAAATCTTTGGAGGGAGTTGAAAGTCTGTTGCCCAGCAACAGCCCCAAAACATCACTGCTCTAGAGGAGATCTGCATGGAGGAATGGGCCAAAATACCAGCAACAGTGTGTGAAAACCTTGTGAAGACTTACAGAAAACGTTTGACCTCTGTCATTGCCAACAAAGGATATATAACAAAGTATTGAGAAACTTTTGTTATTGACCAAATACTTATTTTCCACCATAATTTGCAAATAAATGTATTAAAAATCCTACAATGTGATTTTCTGGATTTTTTTTTCTCATTTTGTCTGTCATAGTGTACCTATGATGAAAATTACAGGCCTCTCTCATCTTTTTAAGTGGGAGAACTTGCACAATTGGTGGCTGACTAAATACTTTTTTGCCCCACTGTGTGTGTGTGTGTGTGTGTGTGTGTGTGTGTGTGTGTGTGTGTGTGTGTGTGTGTGTGTATATGATATATATATATATATATATATATATAGATATATATCAACTGTAATTAATTATCCTCAGCAACAACCACACAGCATTGATGGCATTTACAGAGGAAGCAAATGAAGGTCAATGAAACAAGCTAATTCAATATAATAATAATGTAGGCTATACGAACTGAAGGGAACTAACAGTAAATTGCAAGTTGAGTATGTGTGGTTATTAGGCCTACTGGCGGTCGACACTGGTACTGGCTAATATTAAACATGATAGAAATAGGAGACAGAGAAAATCGGGGTAGCCTACAATTAAGACACTCGAGAGTGCCCACCCCTGCAAGTTAATAGCTGTTCCATTAACATTTTGATTAATGTCACAGCATTTCATAAAAGTTACGGTAGGAAAGTTGATATATTGATGTGTTTCAGTTTTTTGCCTTATGACTAGTTTCACATTTGTCTACTGTGATTATACTGTAAAATAGATCTAAAAGAAGTGTCATTTATATTTACAATTCTCTTATCCGAACAGATTACTAATTTAAGAAGCGCTAATCAATAGCTCTTATCACGTTGTAAAACACAATGCATGGAGAACAGTATTATTAATATAACAGTTTTTTCAAACTGCTTTCACACAAAATCTTTTCATGTCACACGATTTTTGAAACCTCTCACTCAAAGTGCAAAAATACACACCAAATATCCAAAACCATAAGCTATTTCTCAGCCTTTGACTCAGTTGTCAATTGCATAAAACACTTTTTTCAAAACACAACACACAATTATCTACCTAAAACACAAAAATCTAACAGGAAGTGACTTGCTATCCTTTTCCAAACACAACCAATCAAAATGCTACATTTATTCACCAGGTCACACACACACTCCTCACATGTGCAAACACTAATAGCTTAACTGATCACTAACCAATCACTGCTTTACTGTAGTATAGGCCTATAAATAGGTCAAAGATCAGATTACCTGTTTTGAACAATGGATGTCAACAATGGACAGAGAGCAAGAGGAGTAGGAGGAAGAGGAAGAAGAGGACGAGGGCAAAGAAGAGAAGGAAGGAGAGCCATCTCTGATGAGATTAGGGCAACACTTGTTGATCATGTGATCAACCACGGTTTGACCATGAGAGAGGCTGGACTGAGAGTCGAGCCCAACTTGAGTCGATTTACAGTGGCATCCATAATTAGAACCTTCAGAAATGAGAACAGGTATGCAACTATCTAATGACTATTTTAGCATTACAGTAATGTACTGTAAAATACGTATGACTGCGTAGTATTGCATAAACATTTGTAACTCTAAGCCATCCATTTACTGCACTGCATTGAATGAATGAGGTTGGTTGTCATGCTGTACTACATTTTTTTGTACATTGTTTACAGTTCCTATGCTGAACACATACTGTGTTTGAATTCTGTACAGAGTGGAAAGGCAAAGACATCATGGAGGACAAGGACGCTTGTTTACAGATGTACAAGAGACTGCAATTATAAATATGGTTTTGGCCAACAATGCAATTAGGATTCGAGAGATAAAAGAGCATATCTTGAATAATGACACCATTTACAAGGTGCCATTTGAGAGAAGCTCTGACAGAGTCAAGAATATGCGACATGACTTTGTAGAGATATGTATGCAACACTACTTCCAGTACTTCAGACATACCATATTTACTCATCTGTATATCCTTTTGTGTGTGCAGTTTTGGGAATTGTGTGTAGAGTTTTTAAAAAAGGAGACAGTCTTGAAAATGTGTGTAAGCAGTTGGAAAAAACTGTAATCAGTGTTTGTTTAGAAGGCTCTTTTGGAGTATCTGTGTCCTGTGGTGATGTGAGGACTGTCCATTTGTCTTTTGGAGTATCTGTGTCCTGTGGTGATGTGAGGACTGTCCATTTGTCTTTTGGAGTATCTGTGTCCTGTGGTGATGTGAGGACTGTCCATTTGTCTTTTGGAGTATCTGTGGCCTGTGGTGATGTGAGGACTGTCCATTTGTCTTTTGGAGTATCTGTGGCCTGTGGTGATGTGAGGACTGTCCATTTGTCTTTTGGAGTATCTGTGTCCTGTGGTGATGTGAGGACTGTCCATTTGTCTTTTGGAGTATCTGTGTCCTGTGGTGATGTGAGGACTGTCCATTTGTCTTTTGGAGTATCTGTGTCCTGTGGTGATGTGAGGACTGTCCATTTGTCTTTTGGAGTATCTGTGTCCTGTGGTGATGTGAGGACTGTCCATTTGTAAGTTGTTTTTTGTTGTGTGCCACCTATTGTTTTGTCCTTTGTTGATGTGTTTACTGGTGGGACCTTTCAGTCACACCAGGCTGGGCCTGACAAAATCATATGATGCAGTCAGTTAACCATGTAAGCTATTTATATAGCGTGGAAACTGTGTGTGCATGCACGTGCGTGTGTGTGTGTGATTAGCATAGTTCAGGAGCAGATAGAGAGAGAGGAGCCCAGCAGGCAGTGAACAACAGTACAATGGTGACCATCATTCTCACTGCTCGCCTCTCCTTCCTACACACACACAGCATAAACACAATCAAAACAAAGGAGAGACATATCAGACAACACTGTAGGGCTGGAGCAAAAGCCTGCACACTTAGTTGGTTTGACAGGGGGATGTTGCTTTGGCATCCAACAATCATTTGTTACATTGCATACTCTTTGATTGGTAGATCATGATTGAAAGATTCCCAGTGACATAAATCTCTTCTCTCTACTATTATTCTGACATTCCACATTCTTAAAATAAAGTGGTGATCCTAACTGACCTATGACAGGGAATTTTTACCAGGATTAAATGTCAGGAATTGTGAAAAACTACATTTAAATGTATTTGCTATATGGTATATGTCAACTTCCGACTTCAACTGTATAAAGGACATCTTAGAAACGATGACACCATGTTGGAGGAGGGCATCTTTTCATTGCCAATATTATGAATTGGAATGATTTGACTGTTGATTGATCTAATGGTTGAGATCTCTCAGGCACATCATGCTTATAGGTCACGGTCCCAAAATGCAATCAATTACAGTTTTTTCCAACTGCTTACACACAAAATATTTTCATGTCACACGATTTTTGAAACCTCTCACTCAAAGTGCAAAACTACACAGTAAATATCCAAAACCATATGCTATTTCTCAGCCTTTGACTCAGTTGTCAATTGCATAAAACACTTTTTTCAAAACACCACACACTATTCTCTACCTAAAATACCAAAATCTAAAAGGAAGTGACTTGCTTTCCTTTTCCAAACACAACCAATCAAAATGCTACACTTATTCACCAGGTGATGTGATTTATTTCAGCTTTTCTTTCTTTCATCACATTCCCAGTGGGTCAGAGGTTTACATACACTCAATTAGTATTTGGTAGCATTGCCTTTAAATTGTTTAACTTGGGTCAAACGTTTTGGGTAGCTTTCCACAAGCTTCCCACAATAAGTTGGGTGAATTTTGGCCCATTCCCCCTGACAGAGCTGGTGTAACGGAGTCAGGTTTGTAGGCCTCCTTGCTCTCACACACTTTTTCAGTTCTGCCCACAAATTTTCTATGGGATTTAGGTCAGGGCTCTGTGATGGCCACTCCAATACCTCATTGTCCATCTGGAAGACCCATTTGCGACCAAGCTTTAACTTCCTGACTGATGTCTTGAGATGTTGCTTCAATATATCCACATATAGAGACCGCGCCTCCTTCCTGAGCGGTATGACAACTGCGTGGTCCCATGGTGTTTATACTTGCGTACTATTGTTTGTACAGATGAACGTGGTACCTTCAGGCGTTTGGAGATTTCTCCTGAAGGATGAACCAGACTTGTGGAGGTCTACAATTTATTTTGGCTATGATAAGCCAACTGATATTTTCTCCTGAGGTGCTGACCTGTTGCACCCTCGACAACCACTGTGATTACTATTATTTTACCCTGCTGGTCATCTTTGAACATTTGAACATCTTGGCCATGTTCTGTTATAATCACCACCAGGCACAGCCAGAAGAGGACTGGACACCCCTAATAGCCTGGTTACTCTCTAGGTTTCTTCCTAGGTTCTGGCCTTTCTAGGGAGTTTTTCCTAGCCACCGTGCTTCTACACCTGAATTGCTTGCTGTTTGGGGTTTTAGGCTGGGTTTCTGTACAGCACTTTGTGACATCAGCTGATGTAAGAAGGGCTTTATAAATAAATGTGATTGATTGGTTCACCCTGCTGACTTGCGGCCAGAGGGCCAGAGCCAGCTGGTGGTCAAACGTGGACCACCTGCAGGGCAGGGGGGCCCGGGTGGGCATGTTGTTCTTGGAAGGGGGCTCCCACCCCTGTAGTGGAGGTGGGAACGGGGGGGAGGATCAACCAGATGGGGCTGCTGTGCCAGTGGGGCAGAGTGGCTTGGGTGCGGCATCCTATGGCCCTAGTAGCGCCAGAGCTGGAAGGTGTCACATATAAATCCCGCCCCCCACGCATCTGTTCAGTGTGCGGCCCAAGAAGACTAGCAGTACACTGTTGCTCAGTTTGATGGATCCGCCCCAAAAAACAGGGCAGGCAGTACAGCTGGTACCACGGACTCCTTCTCTCAGTCAAAACCACCCAGCTTCTGAGCTAGCCCACTCACAACTGTTATCAGAACTGAAAGTAGGACCTTTGGGTGCTTAGAAAAGGAATAAGGCCATAGGTCACTCACTGTGGGGATAGATATAGACAAATTACATCTGAATGAGGCAGAGAAGAACAATAACCAAAACTGATCTCAGACACGGCTAGATTTAATGCAAACCCTTCTCACTATGTGTTATGTAGCCTAGGGCTAGATTCAGGGCTCGAGTCAAAACCGCATTGAAGTTCAGCACTATAGAGAGATTGATATTTAAAGGTAATTTCAGATTGAGCTGACATATACATATTGTAGGGGGTTGGTTGTCACAGTGCTTATTACTCCCAATCTAGAGAGTGCTGGGTAATAATTTAAAGATTAAAATGTTATTTCTTTGAAAGAACTCATCCATCTGGTCAATTCATGTCAGCATGACAAAACATTGAGGTGAGGGGAATTCATGTTTTTTTCATAGGTGAAAGTAAAAAATAAGTATTGGTATTTACTTTATATATGTTTGAATTATGTGAAGTTAAGTATGTTAATTAAGTATATGACAGCGGCATCTAGTGGCGATAGGAGGGAAATACAGCAGCGTGCATGGAGATGATGGATAGATAACCTACTCCCTAGATTAATGTGTGTGTGTGGGTGTGTCCAACCCCCCTCTCCAACAAAAAATAAATACCTTACTATTGTACTTGTCTTCTTGCACAAAATAAATACCTTACTGTTGTACTTGTCTTTCTTGCACAAAATAAATACCTTACTGTTGTACTTCTTTCTTGCACTAACGCTCGCACTTGTATTTTCTTAATAGCACTGATTTAGCTGATAGCTGCTTAATTGAGGAAAGTTCTTACTTACTTTCATACATAGTATCATGACTTGTGAGTTATTCAAGAAGAACGGTGTAATGTCAATGTAAATACCATCAATAGAACTATGTCTTCAATAACACTTGCAAAGAGGAGAACACAAACTGTAGGATGAACTTAGCTGTATTTTGGGAGTATTTTATTTCTCAGTTACTCATGACATGGGTAAGCCCGATGCCACCTCGCATAAAGATCAAGAAATTATGCATTGTCGCTGTCTGGGATCTTCTGCCTTGCTCCTACCATCTTGCACTGCTCCCTCCCTCTGCCTTCTCTCCCTCCTCTGTGCCTCCCTCCTCCACTCCCTCTCCTGCTCCTCCCTTCTCCTCCACCTCCTGCACCTCCTCCTCTCCTCCAGGATCCTTTGATTCCTCTGGAGGACCGTGGTTCTTCTCGTCTCTAAAGAGGCGGTGTGTTGCAGATGCGGTCGTGACCGTGAGGGTCGTATCTTAGCCCAGCACCGCTCCAGAGCCCCACAGATCTTACAACGAGCTCCCTGGAACCAATGGCCCTGTCCAGCCTCCTGGGCTGCCTCGCAAGGGCCTGGTGCAGGAAGTGTGGGCTCTGGATATGCCTGGGGCTGAGGTTGGAGCTGGTGTGGAGATGGCTCCTGAAGGAAAGCTCCAGAAGGATCCTGTGGCTCGACCTGAGGTAGCCCAGCAAGAGGCACCTGGGCTGGGGGAGCTTGGGAAGGAGGCCTGGAGGAATCCATGGAGGTCTCCTGCTGAATTAGTTGTGCTGGAGAGAAGTTGTAGGGCTGTTGTTGTGGCAGCAGATCCTGTGGTTGTAGGTGCGGAGAGTAGATGGGGCCAGAGTAGTGGGTTGCCTTGTCCTCTCGTTTCACTGGAAAGTCATATTGGAACTCTGTCTCATCTTCACTCATAGGATCATTACTGTGGTCCTTGTACACTCTGTCCCTGGGTGTCCTGATCTCGATGACAATAACTTTACGACTGTCCCGCTGCCCAGACTTCATCCTACTGCTGCGTCTGCTGTGCTGCTGGCTTCCCCTGCTTATTCTTCTCTCATTCCCACTGAGTCTCCGGAGAGGGAGGGTCTCTGGCTCTAGGTCTAGCCCAGCTCGGTGAGAGGGCTCTGGGCTGGGCTGGTGGACCTCCTCCTGTGCCTGCTGCTGCTGGTTCTCCAGCAGGGAAATATGCCTCTGGCCAGACATTCGCTTTGGAGGATGAACTGCTGGTGCTGACAACATGGACACACCATCCTCTGTACATTTCCTGTTACCCGGTCCCGGTACAGGTCCCAGCAATGCTCCAGTTCGGTGCCTGTGTGATCTTACGACTTCCCCCTCCTCCTCCTGGAGCTCAGCCCGGAGATTATGTCGCCTCTCCAACCGGGCCCTCCTCTCCTCCTCCATGCGGCGGGCCCTCCTCTGCTGGCGACCCCTGAAACGTACCAGCTTTCTGGCATTGTCCAGAGGGATGCCAGACAGTTGTACCAGCTGCCGCACAGTGCAGCGGTTCAGGTCGAACGCCCCACTCTTCCTCACCATCTTCACACCCACAACACCACCAGAGCCAGTGGGGGAAAGATCCCTCTCTCTGCACTGTGTCTGTGTCTCTCAGTGTTACACACAGCCAGGTTGAAAAGTAACAACAAAGAAGTAATGAGAACTGCTGATTGGAATGTCATGGTATTATGACATCACAGACTGCACAGTAGAATTACATTATGACATCACGAATGAGCTAACTACACAGTGGAACAGCATTATGACATAATGTGGAACAGGGTATGGGTCAATTCTAATTCAGAAAGGGAATCGAATTTAAAATTATGAAGTTGAAAAACGTTTGAAATAGTTTCTCCTTTTCAGTTTATTGAGAAGTAATTGAAAGTAGCTAACTCTTTATTGAATTGTAATTTTTCTGTACACTTCCTGAATTGACTGACAATTTGAATTTACCCCAATTCTTATATGGAATGTTGATTTTTTTTAAAAGTGTATTTTATTTCACCTTTATTTAACTAGGTAGGCCAGTTGAGAACAAGCTCTCATTTACAACTGAGACTTGGCCAAGATAAGGCAAAGCAGTGCAACAAAAACAACAACACAGACTTACACATAAACAAACAAACAGTCAACAACACAATAGAAAAGAAAAATAGAAAAATGTACAGTGTGTGCAAATGTAGAAGAGTAGGGAGGTAGGAAATAAACAGGCCACAGAGGTGAAATAATTACAATTTAGCATTAATACTGGAGTGATAGATGTGCAGATGATGATGTGCAAGTAGAGATACTGGGGTGCAAAATAGCCAGAGGGTAAGTAATAATATGGGGATGAGGTAGTTGGGTGTGCTATTTACAGATTGGCTGTGTACAGGTACAGTGATTGGTAACCTGCTCTGACAGCTGATGCTTAAAGTTAGAGGGGAGATATATGACTCCAGCTTCAGTGATTTTTGCAAATCGTTCCAGTCATTGGCAGCAGAGAACTGGAAGGAAAGGCGGCCGTAGGAAGCATTGGCTTTGGGGATCACCAGTGCAATATACCTGCTGGAGCGCGTGCTACGGGTGTTGCTATGGTGACCAGTAAGCTGAGATAAGGTGAAGTTTTACCTAGCAAAGACTTATAGATGACCTGGAGCCAGTGGATTTGGCGACGGATACGTAGTGAGGGCCAGTCAACGAGAGCATACATGTTGCAGTGGTGGGTAGTATATGGGGCTTTGGTGACAAAATGGATGGCACTGTGATAGACTACATCCAGTTTGCTGAGTAGAGGGTTGGGGGATATTTTGTAATATCGCCGAAGTCAAGGATTGGTAGGATAGTCAGTTTTACGAGAGTATGTTTGGCAGCATGAGGGAAGAAGGCTTTGTTGCAAAATAGGAAGCCGATTGTAGATTTAATTTTGGATTGGAGATGCTTAATGTGAGTCTGGAAGGAGAGTTTACAGTCTAACCAGACATCTAGGTATTTGTAGTTGTCCACATATTCTAGGTCAAAACCGTCCAGAGTGGTGATGCTAGACAGACGGGAGTGTGCGAGTAGCAATCGATTGAAGAGCATGCATTTAGTTTTGCTAGCACTTAAAAGCAGTTGGAGGCCACGGAAGGAGTGTTGTATGGCGTTGAAGCTTGTTTGGAGGTTTGTTAGCACAGTGTTGAAAGAAGGGCCAGAAGTATACAGAATTGTGTCGTCTGCGTAGAGGTGGATCAGAGAATCAACAGCAGCAGGAGCGACATCAATGATATATACAGAGAAAAGAGTCGGCCCGAGAATTGAACCCTGTGGCAGCCCCTATATAGAATGCCAGAGGTCCAGACAACATGCCCCCCGATTTGACACACTGAACTTGGATTTCGAAGATTTTAGAAAGGCAGGACAGGATGGATATAGGTCTATAACAGTTTGGGTCTAGAGTGTCTCCCCCTTTGAAGAGGGGGATGACCGCGGCAGCTTTCCGATCTTTGTGGATCTCAGACAACATGAAAGAGAGGCTAGTAATAGGGGTTGCAACCATTTTGGAGGATAATTTTAGAAATAGAGGGTCCAGATTGTCTAGCCCAGCTGATTTGTAGGGATCCAGATTTTGCAGCTCTTTCAGAACATCAGCTGTCTGGATTTGGGTGAAGGAGAAGCGGGGCGGCGGGGGGGGGGGCTTGGGCAAGTTGCTGCAGGGGTTGCTGAGATATTGGCCGGGGTAGGGGTAGCCAGTGGAATGCATGGCCAGCCATAGAAAAATTCTTAGCACAAAAAATTAATATCGTGGGGGCTATTCGATGCTAATGCAGAACGCCACAGGATGTTTTTGTGCTGGTCAAGGGCAGTCAAGTCTGAGGTGAACCATGGGCTATATCTTGTTCTTAGTTCTACACCATATTTGAGATGGTGAGGAAAGCAATTTTGAAGAGCATCCAGGCATCCTCTACTGACGGGATGAGGTCAGTATCCTTCCAGGATACCCGGGCCAGGTCGATTAGAAAGTTCTGCTCGCTGAAGTGTTTTAAAGGAGTGTTTGACAGTGATGGGGGGTGGTCGTTTGACCCCGAACCCATTACGCACACAGGCAATGAGGCAGTGATCGGTGAGATCCTGGTTGAAGACAGCAGAGGTGACAGCAGAGGTTGATAGTGTAAACGTAATTTGTTAATTGAAATTAAGAAACAAATAGTTAGTCAATATTCTGTATCACAATATAAATAAGTAACTGTCCAGTGTTTCCAGATTTCAATGAATCTGACCTATAATTACTTGCAATATGAGTGAAATAGTTTTCCTTCCAAATAATGGTAATTAAGTATGTTAAAAAGCAGTTTTTCTGTGTTGGAATAGTGTGGGCGTTTATCAATCACTACAAATATTTATGTGAGGAGACCGCTGATTGGCCAGCTCATCCTCTTCAGGAATAAGACATCATACACTATGAGGAAATACCAAGCAATTTTTTAACAGTGGGAGGAGTAGATGGCGTGGCTGTGAGAGGGATGGTTTTCTCACTTGTCCAAACAACTTTGAGGGTTAGGTGGTTTTAACAGTCTAATATTGGCTTTCAATGTAGCTATAACTGGTTTTAGCTACATATGGCAAGTTTAGAGTTAGTTTTTGTCAAGTTGAATGTGAAGAACATGACAGAAAGACAACAGATTACAGAATATCCAAACCTCAAAGAAGACGGCAGGCATGCTCGCTAGCTACGACGAGAGCCAGAACAGCATGGATACACACAATGCCACGAGCTCAAGCAATAGAAAGAATAAGACTGACTAAGACGAGATCCTTGCAACCTCTTTAGCGCAGACTCCAATTAAAAACCACCAGAGAAAAAAAGTGAAACAGGACACTTCCATGTCTGACATTTTCACTGCAATCCAGACCCTGTCTACTAAACAAGAAGACACGCTCTCCAAAGTGTCCATCATAGAGCGGGCTACCGGAGAAACATCAAAGAAGATTGATAATTTTTCAGAGACCGTGTCAGCGTCACACAGTTGTGAGCGAGAACAAGGAAATTATAACGTTTCTTGAGAACGAGATGAAGAAACTGCAATCCCAAAATAATGAGCTGTGTGAGAATGTAGCTGAATTTCAACAGTACTCTCGTAGGTGGAATCTGAAAATCCAAGGTGTGAGAGATGTAGAGGCAGAGGACATTAGGGAAGTGGTCACCAATATCCTGGGGAAGGTGGCTCTGTGCATCAAAGACAAGCTAAGAGACGTGATCGACGTGGTACATGGACTTGTGAAACGAAGATATGATGGACCCCCTCGCAATGTCATCCTGCGGTTAACTATGCACCATTACAGGGACATCATCTGGAAAATGGACAAGGGGAACAAGTTTCTGGATGAGAAGAAGCTCTGCATCAGAGGCACTGATACCGCAGGATCAGACTGCCAGAGAGAAACTGTGGCAGCACCTAAGGGGCTTGAATTTTCAAGCTCTACCTGTAGATTTAGCGGTGATGTAGTTTCCCCATGAGTGACAGAACACTTAGCCAATCAGAGCACAACTAGAGAACCCCTATGCTCCATATTTTCCACTGGCTGCCCCACCACTACAAAAAGTACTGAGCTAGGCTGAAACACCTGCATATTGGAGCTGCCTTACTCAAGAAAGCAAAAAAGAGACCATGTTTGTATGCTGCATTATACATTAACTCAATGTATTTTTTGGTATTTTTTATTTACATTGTTTGCAAACTGATATGTGCCACGTATTAAGGCCAAAATAACATGCAAAACAGGCAACCTGCCCTAAATGACGGGTCGCCACTGGATATATGGCAGTCCAAGAAACTGAAATACGTGTATATTACAATACATACAGAATAACATATTCAAGTGGAAATCTTTTTTTTTTTTGCTAAACAGATAGGGCTCTGTTTTGAAAAACAAAATAGAGCCCCACCTGCCCTGAATGATGGATCGCCACTGCTAACACTGTAAGATCGTATTTTATAACTTAGCTAGTCATGTTGGCAATTGAACAAGCTTTCAAAACATGCCCACCAGTGCCGGAGGTGCCGGAACAAAATGTGAGCCCCAGAGCGAGGTGACAGGGTGGGCTCTGAGGTACCAGAACGCTTGAAAACAAATCACCTTTATAATAAAGCATTGCATGCATTTTCAATGCTTTTGCCTACTGACATAGAGAAGTAGAGTAGAGGCGATTGCAGAAGTTGCACACATGGGGGACATTTTTTCTAGCCTAGGGTCTGGGAAAAATGTTGACTTTTAAAAATGCATGTAATGCACTTATACATAATTTTAGATGACTGGAGACTTCAGCAGAATATTTTTTTATACCTCAAATTATCGAAATGAGAGGCTACTTTGATAAAAACCTCTTAAATCCATCAATAGCCTAGGCCTAGGTGTATGGAGGCACCAGTGGTGGAAAAAGTACCCAATTGTCATACTTGAGTAAAAGTAAAGATACCTTAATAGAAAATGACTCAAGTAAAAGTGAAAGTCATCCAGTAAAATACTACTTGAGTAAAAGTCTAAAAGTATTTGGTTTTAAATATACTTAAGTATCAAAAGTAAATGTAATTGCTAAAATATGCTTAAGTATCAAAAGTAAAATAATTTCAAATTCTTTATATTAAGCAAACCAGAAGGCACCATTTTCTTGTTTTTATTTTATTTAGGGGTAGCCAGGTGCATACTCCAACACTCAGACATCACTTACAAACGAAGCATTTGTATTTTGTGATTCCATCAGATCAGAGGCAGTGCAGATGGCCATGGATGTTCTCTTGATAAGCTCGTGAATTTGACAATTTTCCTGTCCTGCTAAGCATTCAAAATGTGACTAGTACTTTTGGAAGTATGTATGAAGTAAAAAGTATAATATTTTCTTTAGGAATATAGTGAAGTAAAAGTAGTAAAAAAAAAGTACAGATAAAAGTACAGATACCCCAAAAAACAATCTTAAGTACTACTTTAAAGTATTTTTACTTAAGTACTTTGCACCACTGGGAGACACACATATTGTACAATATGAGGAGGAAATTATACACCTAAAAAATCTTTAGTTTCACTGACTCACCCAATGATGTGCAGCTCACTCACCAGCAATGGCTGATGTTTGTCCCAAATGATTATCTCTCCCAAATTATCTTTACTTTGTAAAACAAGTTGATAAATTGGTAGCTTATAGACAGATTAGTCTTCTATTTTCAGCAGGATCCACGTGCTTTCCAACCTGTGTTTTCCCTCGATGTATTTGAAATATTGCATGATTTGCCGCGTTCACGACTGTAGGCATGCCTCGTGATTGGGCACAATCCACAGCTAGGCTATTAAAAGAAAATACGCTATTGATCCTCTGTGGCTAAATTATAGGCTTACTCTTGGTGTTGTATTCTAAATTATTCCATTTATTTCTGTACAGACAGCAGTAATTCTATAACTTAAAAAAATATATATATACTATATATATTTCACCTTTATTTAACCAGGTAGGCTAGTTGAGAACAAGTTCTCATTTGCAACTGCGACCTGGCCAAGATAAAGCAAAGCAGTTTGACACATACAACAACACAGAGTTACACATGGAATAAACAAACATACAGTCAATAATACAGTAGAAAAAGTCTATATACAACATGTGCAAATTAGGTAGGATAAGTGAGGTAAGGCAATAAATAGGCCATGGTGGCGAAGTAATTACAATATAGCAATTAAACACTGGAGTGGTAGACGTACAGAAGATTAATGTGCAAGTAGGGATACTGGGGTGCAAAGGAGCATGAAAAATAAATAAATACAGTATGGGGATGAGGTAGTTGGATAGGGTATTTCCAGATGGGCTATGTACAGGTGCAGTGATCTGTGAGCTGCTCTGACAGCTGGTGCTTAAAGCTAGTGATGGAAATATGAGTCTCCAACTTCGGTGATTTGTGCAGTTCATTCCAGTCATTGGCAGCAGAGAACTGGAAGGAAAGGCGGCCAAAGGAAGAATTGGCTTTGGTGGTGACCAGTGAGATATACCTGCTGGAGCACATGCTATGGTGACCAGTGAGCTGAGATAAGGCGGGGCTTTACCTAGCAGAGACGTGTAGATGACTTGGAGCCAGTGGGTTTGGCGACGAAGCGAAACTTTGGCAAATGTATTTCAATCTATCAGGGGTGCAGTGGGACCCCCTGCGGCTATGATTCTACAAGGAAATAAATGACGAAGTGCAACGCTGGAAAGATGAGTGTTGCAGGCTCATGTCTATCAGGGCAGAGAGGCGGAAAGAGATAATAGAAAGTTCATCTCTTCAATTCGGTGAGAGATACATGCGCACTTCTCTCTCACCAGTGTTGTGCTATATAGGCTAGAATGTTGCGGAAAACTTAAACCCGGCTGCTCCAACATGAATCAATTCTTAGAATATCAAGCACGTTTTCACATTGTTTTTTAGGGAGCAGTAGAATTATATCAATTAAGTGATTGCTTTTATTACACTTATTACATAGCTACCAGTGAAAATCATTTGAAATGCAATAGGAGAGGTACCGGAATTGGTTCCGGAACGAAAAAGTAAAAAACTGAGAGGTTTCGGGATCCTGCTCAAATTAAGCACTGACGCCCATCTGACCCAGATTGCGATTTATAATGGACCGTTTTTGGATTGCATAATCAACAATAGTAAATGTGTGCCGGCGGGGATGCAGGGCAGTGTTCCAAACGAAACGACTACAAGTGTGCTTGCCCTAGTTCCTCGACGCCACAGCTAGCAGAGCTAAAAAAGTACCTTATAGTTTAAGCCTTTTCTTTGTGTCATAAAAGTGCATTAAAATTGCATAGGAACTGTGCACTTTGGATTTTTATAAGTACGATTTTCCCTGGACAGTTACTTTAATAATATGTCATTGTTTCACACATTGTTATAGAAATACATTAATACTGCATGCACTCAGTGGTTAATTAATTATCCAGGCCTCAATCCAGGCTGTATCACATCTGGACGTGATTGGGAGTCCCATAGGGCTGCGCACAATTAGCCCAGCGTAGTTTTTTACTTAACTGACTTGCCGAGTTACGTTTTTTTATTTTTTATACAAAAATACAAAAAGCAAATACAAGATATTTGTACAAACCATTTATTTAAAATTGACATTAAACATACAATGGCTTTGCTACATTCGTATCTGAAATCCAGACACAAGCAAACAATTGTCTAAGGGAGAAAATTACTTAAAGAGTTTTTTTTGTTCATAAAACATTTACATGGGCAGTATAAACATGTTTTTAAGCTATGCAACAAATAAACAGAAAAGTGTGAGGCTTGTAGTAAAATAGGAAGAAGTACAAAGAGAAAAAAACAACTACTCTCAAATCAATTGCCAGAGCACAAACATGATGTGAACACCAATTCATAACCCTAACTCCTAAGACTTCATAAAAAAAAAGCCAAAAGCAGTCTCAAAGGTAATATTGTAACAGAAGGGATGTGTTAAAAAAGGTTGTAGAAAAGCATTATGAAGAAAAAACAAGGTCCCTAGAAATTGATGCAGGCTGGTTTTTCATTGTCTGTCAATAGATGGCAGTGCCAGCACTGTAGCTTCATATCTCAACTATAAAATATAATGATTTCCTCTTTACACAAGTGTAACCACTAGACTACAGGGAAAAAGGGGCTACACCAAGTTTAATGTGTCTAACATCCTATGCTAGTACTTCACCACTTAAGGCCTCACTAAGTCTATTCTACACAATTTATTTCACACTTCTTTCAGTTCCTTCTCCTTTGAGGTTTTTATTTTTTGTTAATAACTGTATGTATGTACATATATATTTTGTGAAGCACATAAATACACTCTTACAAATGTTTGTACAAAAGACGCTACAGGAAATAAACGTGGATTAACTATCCTGAAAAGCTTTCATTAATCTTCTTGTCAGAGCCAAACAATGAGAAGCAATGTGATTTGCGTACCTGTATATACATGTTTGTTGACATGTATAAAGGGGTCCAACTTTGTATCAATACATTAGTAGCCTTTTCACACTACCGAGCCAAACCAAGCAGAGCTGTACTGGACAATGTGAAAAGTACAGTTTGGGGCGCCCCTATAGTGTGGATCAGGCATATTAGTTCAGGCCTGAAAAGTCTGCCCTCTACCACATAGAGAAAGGCTCACAATAGCCCACAAATAGATTAAAAACATTGTGTTAACAATCACTACAAGAGCCCTAACACAAAACGGACATTATCATGACCACCTTGGTTGAATAAGAAACTCTATGTGCAGAAATGGCATATGGAACTATGAACTTCTTTGACCGTATGTGCACTGAACATAGTCTTTGATCAGTGCTCCGGCATCAAGCAGGAAAGGGTTAACCCCAAATGCAGTTCAGCCACTCCTGTCTACTTGATCTCAGTCATGATGCCCTGTAGCTAAATGTAGTCTTGATAATGTAGTAACACATTACTGTGCTCTTTAGTTTTCCAGGGCTGCTTTGTTCGGAATGGCATAAATAATGACACATAATCACCATCCGTTTAAAATAAATATGTCAATGAATGTCAATAAATAAAAAAAGATGGAACCTTGAGGGCTCTGAGTGTTTGTAGGAACTGTTTAGAAACATTTGACTAACAAAAGAAATAGCTATGGAAATAACTTCCAACAAGTGTCCCACGGGACACACTGGTTGAATCAACATTGTTTCCACGTCATTTCAATGAAATCACTTGGAACCAAAGTGGAATAGACGTTGAATTGACGTCTGTGCCCAGTGGGGTGAGAATGCATTAACACTGAAAAACAAAACAACTAACAATGCAGTCTATAAAACATTCAGTTTAGTCACTTCTGCATTTATAAAAAACAACTTCCTTGCCCTTACCTGCACTTATTCACTTTAAATGAGCCTATGGCACATTTCAATTCATAAACAAATTCTGGAATTTGTAAACAGTAACAAGCCACCGTATGAGACATATTTACACACACATGTAAATATTCAAATGGACCATTTTTAACTGTCGTTAAAACTTCTAATACGGTTATGACTCATATCAATCTGCATTGTCAACCATGTTCCATATTTTACTGTCATTTTGTTTACAGCGTTGTGCTTATATGGTCTCTTTACCTGTAGTTTAAACTTCCTCCTAATATGGGCATTTGTTACCTGTTGCTCTAAACCCTTCATGTGCCAGAGGCCAGTGCATCAAGAAGACGCAGTATCAGTGCCAAAATCTAGCTAATGCCACTCCTACAAACCAGTGTATGTCCCTGTCCCAGGGGTCAGTATTGGCCTATAAGCCATGTCAGTTTCAGAGAGAAGGGGCAGGGTATAAAATCATTGAAATCAAAGGTGAGCTTCAGACCCACCCAATCACCTCAGCTTACATCTGACCACAATGGCCGCTAACTTGTGTTGAGGCCATCTCTTAAAATAACCTCAACATCCATCTCCAACTCCTCCATTTAGTTTTAGAAAGTGTTGGCCTATCAAGACCGAATACACCAGGCCATATTAGCCGATTACAGTTGATGTCTTCTTGCAAGACAACAACGTCCATCTCTAAACCCTGCATTAGAGAGTACTGGTCTATAGGCCCGAATACACCAAACCATTTTGTCTGATCTTCAAAAGACAACAATGTCCATCTCCAACTCCTCCATTTTATAAGAAAGCACTGGCCTGAAGGCCGAATACATCAGACCATTTAGGCCAATAAGAGTTGACGTTGTCTTTCAACAATGTTTTTAATTTAATCGCAATCCACACGCGTCTCCAAGGCAGTGCCCCCAGTGGGCTGGGGGTGTCAAGGCGTGTCTGCGTGTTTGTAGTAGCCCCTCTTGATGGCAGCTAAGGCGATGCTCTCAGCGGAGCGCCTCTGGTCCAGGCTGAGAAGGGCCTGGAGCAGTGCGTTGATGTCTGCTTTCAGACCCTCCTTCTGCATCCAGTTCTTCAACAGGTCGTACACCTTGTCGCCAGGAAGGGCTCTCTCTGCCATCTTGATGTGGTTGTCATTGACACCAATGTAGCGGAAGAACTTGTTGTGGATCCGCACATCCAGGCACTCGTCAAAGAGGTCGAAGCTCTTCTTCAGGGATGTCTCATCTCCTGGGGAGAGAAAGGAGAAGAAGTGTTACCTTGGTTACATCTTTGCTAATTCATTGTTGCTGATATCAAAAATAGGGGAGTTTTCCTGTTTTCCTGACCACCAAGAAAATATATGCTTTAGTTATAGACAATAAGTGAGGTCCAGACTTTTTTCCTGAACTGGTCACATGGTCAGGAAAAAAACTCCTGCCCTTTATTTTAGAAAGCATAACTCTTTATCATAATTTTTCCTTTCCTGATGATTTCACTTAAATGAATTACAATTCTCAAGCAGAAAACAATAATATATTAAACAATAGATAAACATGTACAGTCATGCAATGAACTAAAGTAGCTCTGCATCAACTATGATCTGTTCCTGAATCTGTGGCGGTGTGCTTTCCCCGTCACATTTTGTTCATTTTCTCGGCCTTACAATAGAGCTCCTTTTTAGCATCCAAATTGTAAATTGTTTCTAACCTCTTAATGCCGGGGAATTAACTCGTAAAGCAATTAACCACTGAATACAGAGCTAACAAGGTTAAACCGTGGAGCCAATAGTAAATAAGTGCTATACACACGCAATTTACTTCAGGCAGAGATAAAAACAAAGCCAAGCTATACTGACAATAGTTCAGTAGCAAAAACTATTCTTTAGGTAAATTCCGTATTCCTGTAGTCCCTATTCATTCAATTCAAATCCCTATTCATCATAGGATGAATGAGTGACAAAGGACATAAAATCCATATATAAAATCCATCAAATTCATTATTGTTTTGACTTGCTGAGGGCTGACGTGAACTCGACGTTATTCCATCTCTATGGAGTGTATTCAAGAAGTCGAAATACTCAAACCTTGCATATAAAATGTAACTTATAGACAATACATTTCTATCAGACTGTTCTGTAACAATTCACTCTTCTGAACAGACCGCAGTCAGGATATGATGAATGTGTTGTTTATGGTGTTTGTGGAACCCCTCCCTACAGTGGTGTAGTGGTGACTGGAGAAGTGGGTATACTCTAATTTTTCCAAGGCATCCTGTGTGAAAAAATCTATGAGAAACAGTCACATATACTCTGAATGACCTAAAACCATAAATCCCATATTGGTCTTTCACAGTCAGGCCAAGCCAAGCTGTACTGTGCAAGTAGGCTTAGATTAGGTGTACAGTTGAAACAAATAAATGAGGCTGTCAACGGAGTCAGAAATTCATAGTTTTCAGATCCTTCCCTATTTTATTAGGTTTTCACTCTCAAGGGTCACACTTCTTCAACAGAATTGTATGTTTTAAGTCCATAACAATGATTGAACCATACCAGGAGACCCCTTTTGAGGTCTGGAAAAAAATCTAAGAAATGTTGAGTTTTGAGTGTAGTTACCCTTTAATTCAAGTGTGCAGGCACCTAGCACTGTTGTTTGGTTAGCTGTGCTTCTGTTGCACATAAGATGGAGTAGGCTAAATAAATGTCCACTGGATTGATGCAAATAATCATGACATCATTCTGACAGGTAGGCATAGGCTACTTTGTAGCTAATTAACATTTAATAAAGAAGGTTTTTGGGAAAGCCTGTCCATCTATCAGAAGACAGTTAGGCCTATCATTAGCACTGCTACATGTTTCCTGTTCCTTAATCGTTTGACACCTGGAAGTTTTACTTCATAGGCATATCTTACCTTGCTTTAAAGTAGCGTATTGCAAAAATTCCACCATAGAAACATGGAGGCAATTATTTGTATAAAGACCTACTCATGCGTTCTCCTGTTCTATTGTTTTTTTAGTAAAAAAAAACTTTGTTTCATTGTCTAGCAGCCAAAGGCATTATGCTAGTCATATTATCAATACATGATACATTTCTAACGGATATTTCCATCTATTTCTATGAAACTGCTTGCATGTGCAGTGCGCATTTTAGAATGGTGTTTTCCAGCAATTGCAATTTGGAACAAATAAATAATAGTTCATCAACATTTTATGCTAAACATTCTGATCTGTTCCATCAGCCTTATTAATTTATACAGCGTATACTTCCACCACACTACTTAAATACGTATCAGTTGGGATTAAGAAGAGAGTATACGCAATACCCACTGAAAAATAAGTGGGTATAAGGCTGCGTATACCCTCTACTACACCACTGCCTCCGTACTAGAACCCGGACCACACTCCAGCTCTGTGCGGGGTCCCTTACCTTGCAGGGGCACCAATCTCTTCTGTAGAGGATCATCCTGAAACACGACAGGAGAAAAAACAAGAGTTAACCACAGCCCTTCTACAGACTACCGAGGACAAAATCCCTTTTGTGTTCAGAAATACTGTCAGTAAAATATTATTAGTGTTATGAAAGTCTGCCTTGGTGAAAATACTCAAACTTGCAATGTGCTACTGTTATTGCACTTCTCAGGATATGTGTCTGCTGCAGGAATGCACAACTCGTCTCCGTGCTCACATGATCTGCTGCTAGCAGGGTCTGTTTGGTTTTGTGTCCTAGGCCATACCTATCCCCAGGGTCCCTGTCCCCCAATCCCCCCTGATTTCATGCTCCCCCTGCTCCCCTCTCTTGCAAGGTACCTGCCCTCTTCTAACCTTCTCTGCCCCCATATTCTTCAACATCTCCCTCCCTCCACTGCCCCCCAACCACCTCTCCCTCCTTCTCTCACCCCGGCTGTGGGCTGCAGTCTCTGGGTGGAGGGGCTGTGTCGGGGAGAGCTGCTCGACGAGGCTGCCCCAGCGGTGGGCAAGGCCGACAAACTTGTCTGGGAGGAGCTGGTGGTGTTGGGCAGGCTGTCACCCAGGCCACGGTCCTCGTCCTCCCCCAGGCTCAGGGGAGGGGTGGCCTTGATCAGCCTACCCTGGGTCTCCTGCAGCAAGGGACGTGACTCGGGACGGACCTCCTCTGCTTCTTCCTCCTCCAGGCCAGCGTTCTGGCTGTTTTGTCTCTCCTCTGCTGTGGGTCCACTCTCATCCTAAAAGAGAGAGATTTACATAGAGAGAGAGAGAGAGAGCACATTCATATCATAGATGTAATCATAATTAGTTGATATGGTTCAGGCCGGTGTGACTAATCTTCTGCCAAGACCAGAAAAAGTGAGTGACGCATCACTATGACCTTCGACTGTGTCACTTAGCAGATCAAAGTACACTGAGACATTCTGAGAAGATGCATGAAAACAATTCCCCTCCGAAGATTCATATACAGCCAACAGACTGATATACACCAGGGATGGTCAACTGGTGGCCCAGCCCCCCTTTTATAGGCCCGCAGATACATTTTTAGGAACTCAGTCAGGATCTCAACTTACTGTTGAGAGTTATAATGGTAGAATACACAAGGTGCAATTTCAAAATGTGGTTGTGCATCATCAGTTTTTCTCTTGTTATGTCAGTAATTGGCAGTCACTCAATCAGCCCATGTCAGCTAAAAAGTTTAGTCTAGCCAGTTATCTAAACTTGTAGTAATCATGGTTGAATTAATGACCAGGGGCCCCCATTGATTTTGTTAGTCACTTAGATATGCAAACATTTCTCTCTGCCCCATGGGAAAATTTGTAGAATTGTATGAAATGAGTTGCGAAATCTTCTCTACGCCCCATTGCAAAATGTGTAGAATTGCAGCAAACTTGCTTTAAAACGGCAACATTTTTTCAACGCATGATATTAACTCTCTGCTGTCACGGGGGGGGCACTAAAATGTTGTGCTCACAAGGTAGCGGTGGGGGACACACAACAAAATGTAACATAGAGCCGGGTCTGACTACATGTATGTAGGTACGCAGACCCACGGGCCACTGTCCCCTCATGATGAATTCAGATTTTTTATCTACACTGATAGATAACATAACCCCAAAGACATACTGTAACTGAAGGAGTAGAGAGGGGAAAACTTACGATGGGAATCTTCACGATCTCATTGGAGTCACAGCGACTGTCTGAACCTGAAAGACAAACTAAAACACATGGAGAATTAGACAACAACCATATCAGACAACCAATCTGCAGTGTTGTGTCAATATGTATTTCAATACACAGCGAGTGGCGAGGGACATTTGTTTTTGTTACTCACCTGGCTGAAATGTACATGGCTTCTTGATCCAAAGCCACACACCAATCCCAATGGAGAGGAGGAAGAGCAGGAGCAGAATTACCAATGGCGTAGCTTTTGGGGAGGAGAAATGAGGAAACACAACCACTCAGAATCACATCTCAGACTTGATAGAAACGATGCTTATTTTTCACAATTAAACACCCCATAACCTATGACTTCAGTAAATTAGGAATTTGCGCTCCACTAACAAGCAAGTGTCATGTTATTTAAAATATCAGTGTATCAACTATATACAGTTCATTCTGTTTATTTAATCTGTCCTCAATAAAAAAAGATTCAGAGCCTATAAAACAGATAGCTAAAGACATATGTAGGCCTACCTATGGTCCTTGGTGAGCTGGGGGCGGGGGTGGGGAGGGTAGGGAGGTGGAGGGTAGGTGAGACGTCCAGTTTCCTACACAAAGTGTTGGAAATGGGGGTGCATTTCTTCACCTCCCCCTCCCCCACTTTACACCTAGGAAGACAAGAAAAAGGAATTAGTATTTTATTTTTGAAGGGGCTAGTGCAGTAGACACTTGGTTAAAAATTACATAATGCTAAACTCAGATCAATTTGTGCGGTCTTGCCAACTCCTTGACAACTCATGACAATGACAATAGAAGTTGGCTATAGAGTAAAAACTGATCTGAGACCAGGCTGCTGTTTAGTAGGTCTACAGGGGGGATTTCTGGACTAAATGTAGTAGTAATGTTAGTAGTGTTCTAAATGTTTAGGGTGGCACTCACTTGGCACATCTCTTGCAGACCTCACAGGCCTGCTCTGGCACACAGAAGGTGCCCGCACGACACTGGCACTGGGTGTCTGTGGTACTGGTACAAGGTACTGTCTTGCTCTGATCTGAAGAGGGAGAAAAAGAGAGAGAGTGAGAGCGAGCGTAATTAAGGGCACATTCGTACATTCACTCTTGCTATCTACTCCAATTTCAGAGCACTCGTCTTAGTACCAGAGCGCAGAATAACTGATGAATTTACAAACGCTCAACACCTGATGAATATGGCCGGTGTCAGTAAACATCAGCAAAACAGCTTAATTAAATTTTTGCCAACAGCACAGTTACAGTCACCAACGCTCTGGATAACATGAAAACAGCTTAATCAGAACGCTCTGATCAACCCTACTCCTCGGCCAGAGTGTCCAGTGTGTGCTCGAAACACTCCAAGAGCGAAGCGCTCTGAATTTACGAACGGACAATTTGACAGTTCTCTAAATTTACACTCTCTGGTACTCCAAAGTGAATTTACGAACACACCCTAAGTGTTAATGCCCGAGAAGCTGGTGTTTGGAGGATATATTGGCATGGGTGTTGTTAGGGCAAACACCGGCTTCGAGGGCATTATCACTTTTATACAACAGGTTTATACAACATATTCAAATAATGATTGACATATTTTCATTAAAGTTATTTTGATGAATTTATTCATACTATTTCATAATTCCACAAGATATAGTCCCTACACATATCTGGGTTGCTGGAGACGCAACCCAGTCGTTCAGTCTTTTTGTTCTCTATCTATAGACGCCACCCAGTCGTTCGTTCTAAATGTTCCATTGCCAAACTGGCTGGCAACGTTCTTATCCCTTGCCTGCTAGCTAGCCAACTACAGCTAACTTACAGTCATGTCAAAAAGTGCAGCCAGAATAACAGCAAAGTAGCTGTATTTGCATTTGTTTAAGTGACATTTATTTGGATACTTCCATAACAATAAGCTGATGAGGCGTGATTTCGCCTGGCATAGAAAATGTGCTAACTCGTCAGAACACCATCGTTCAGAGGAGCTAGCCAACAACACAGCTACAGTAACAATCACTTCAAACTGAAGCTGGAAAGACTGCAAATTAGCTGTGTTTTGTTGTAGTTTTGTATATATCCATAAAAACGCTGCCTGTCTGTCTGTCTCGTCCCGACACGTTCATTTGTATGGGACAGCAGGAGATTGAATTTGAATATTAAAAATATTTAGCAAATGTCTACTGATGAAAACTAAATGTTAGTCTAAAAGCAATGTGAGATAATGTCTAGATGCTTTATATAGTGGAGATCAAAATTATAAATGGCTTGGCTGGGCTGATGAGACAATGGATTGCGCAGTCAGATGGAACAGAGTAAATAAGCATTTTAAGGTCATAGATTTAGCCATTGGCAATTTGTGGAATAGACACTGGCTGGAATGTGGTTTTAACCAATCAGCATTCAGGATTAGACCCACCCGATTAGACCCACCCACAAGTACTATTATAAACTGTGTGGTTCAAGCCCTGAATGCTGATTGGCTGACAGCCGTGGTATATCAAACCTTATACCACGGGTATGACAAAACATTTATTTTTACTGCTCTAATTACATTGGTAACCAGTTTATAATAGCAATAAGGCACGTCAGGAGTTTATGGTATATGGCCAATATACCACGGCTGAGTGCTGTATCCAGGCACTCCACGTTGCGTCGGGCTTAAGAACAGCCCACCATACACTACATGACCAAAGGTATGTGGACACTTGGTCGTCAAACATCTCATTCCAAAATCATGGGTATTAATATGGAGTTGGTCCTCCTTTGCTGCTACAACAGCCTCCACTCTTCTGGGAAGGCTTTCCACTAGATGTTGGAACATTGCTCGCAGTCAAAGTTCCAAATCATCCCAAAGGTGTTCGATGGGGTTGCTGTCAGGGCTCCGTGCAGGCCAGTCTGGTTCTTCTACACCGATCTCGTAATACCATTTCTGTATGGACCTCGCTTTGTGCACGGGGGCATTGTCACGCTGAAATAGGAAAGGGCCTTCCCCAAACTGTTTCCACAAAGTTGGAAGCACAGAATTGTATAGAATGTCACTGTATACTGTAGTGCTAAGATTTCCCTTCACTGGAACTAGCCCGAACCACGAAAAACAGCTCCAAACCATTATTACTCTTCCACCAAACTTAACAGTTGGCACTATGAATTTGGGCAGGGAGCATTCACCTGGCATCCGCCAAACCCAGATTTGTCCGTCAGACTGCCAGACGGTGAAGCGTGATTCATCACTCCAGAGAACGCGTTTCCAATGGCGGCAAGCTTTACACCACTCCAGCCGACAATTGGCATTGCGCATGTTGATCTTAGGCTTGTGTGCGGCTGCTCGGCCATGGAAATCCATTTCATGAAGCTCCCGACAAACATTTCTTGCGATCACGTTGCTTCCAGAGGCAGTTTGGAACTCGGTAGTGAGTGTTGCAACCGAGGACAGATGATTTTTACGCGCTACGCGCTTCAGCACTCGGTGTTCCTGTTCTGTGAGCTTGTGTGGCCTACCACTTTGCGGCTGAGCTGTTGTTGCTCCTAGACGTTTCCACTTCACAATAACAGCTCTGACAGTTGACTGGGGTAGCTCTAGCAGGGCAGAAATTTGACAAACTGACTTGTTGGAAAGGTGGCATCCTATGACGGTGCCACATTGAAAGTCACTGAGCTCTTCGGTAAGGCCATTCTACTGCCAGTATTTGTCTATGGAGATTGCATGGCTGTGTGCTCGATTTTATACACCTGTTATCAATGGTGTGGCTGAAATAGCTGAATCCACTAATTTGAAGCGGTGTCCACATATATTTGTATGTATATACTGTATATATATTGTATCATACATTCAATAGTTTAGGTAAAAGTTTATTTTCAGTTCTGTTTCAGATGGTATATATTACTAAGTTATTATTACTAATCTTTCCAATGTTTACTGTGAGATATGTATGCACTGAAGCACTCACATAATAAAGCTCTTTCACAACACAAAACATGTCCCTCCCCTGTAACAGTTATCTCCTTTCAGGCCTTTCACATGGCACAAAGACACACCGAACTGCTTTGCAAGGTAATGTACGAACACACACACACACAACTTTCCTGAGACAGGTAACACACACTCTGCATTCAGTTTGTGTGAAAAAAACTAAGACAGGCACACCCTTGTATGCCATGTAATACCACTGTATCAAATTATCATGGAGCTTTGAGGACAGGGAGAAAGCCACCATGTATTCTTCTGTACTCTCTGGAACAAAAGTATATCAAGCTAAACTGTGAATGCCCAAAGCTCCATGAGTAGACTCCCGGAATTGGTGTCTACCTTGGTTAATAGTTTATGAATTGGCAACAGATACAAGAGAGAGAGAGACATTGTGGTTAGCTAATAGCTAACTTCATGTGAAATGGAGAGTCTCTTCTTCTAACGACACAAACTTGTAAGACAGTTCTTTAAGGACAGCTAAAAGAGGCCAGGTAACAGGTAACTGTTTGTTCTTTTACAGGACTACAAATAAACAGCAGAGGACTTCATTACCCTTGCGGCAGTGCGTGCAGGGCAGGCAGTGGTTCATCCCGTTGGAGTGTTCTGTGTAGGTGTGGCCGTGATCACAGGGCAAGCATCTCCCCTGCTCCATGTCCCGGTCACACGCCCTGCCCACGAACGTACCTGTCCATCAACCAATAACATTTTTACAAACAGAAATAGTCTGTTATAGGCTGTTTATTTGTTTGATTAATACTTAACAATAACCTTATTGAGGTCAAAATACATATTTAGCCTGAAGCATTTCTTCGAGTAAGACAAAGGGGTGGTGTGCTTGTTGTGATGGTGGTAGTCTGTATGCATGTGTGTGTGCTTTTCCTATGTCTAATACTGGAACAGAGACACATAGCCATGGCATATGCAAACTATATACTACTGCAGTGGTTTTGCATCTACTTTCTTGGTTGTGATGTAACATTAGCATTTTTCCCGGCCCGTTCACGCATGACATGCTTTAGGCACCTGATTATCATGTGTTTAGAGAAAAGACTGATACTATCACACCCAAAAGAGAGAGAGAGCGATAGAGGGAAGGAGAGAACGTGAGAAATGTACAGAGGAAAAGCTTGAAAAGTTCACTGCCATTCCTGACTAACTAGCTAGAGATAGAGGCAGTTCAATCTGTCTCTCTGCCTTTTCCTATCTGACTGACCTAAAAAGGTCCAAACGGGTCATCTAATTGGAAATAGCAATAGCTTGTTAGCAGTAGCTTGATAGCAATGGTGCTAGTGTTGCTGTAATATCCTTGGCTCATTCCACAGTGCTGGCATCAGTAGCGCAGTGGTTAGGTTTTAATGGGACTATTTCAGCTAGTAACACAACTTTTTGAAGAAACCCTACTCCCTCCCTTAATGTTTACTACTGGGTGTTGTTACAGAGCCTGGGTTGGGTTCCCTGCCGCTAGCTTGGGCATAGGTTCCGCTCTGCTCTGCTATTCTCACATAGTTGGCATTACTCTGACTGAAATAATGTTATAGTCAGAGTAATGAGTTCCCTCCTCTCTGGAAGGCCTGTTGATAATGTATTAGAAGGACTGGTTCAAGCTTTGGTACTATGTTTTATTTATAAAGTGTGATTGTAGTTCTGGTTCCGTGCTCAGGTTCTAGTAGCTCTGATTCTGCTGGCCTGTACTGATAGCCTGGCAGTGTATATAACCAAAGTTATCGCTTGGGTTCTAGATCAGGTTTTGGGCCTGGGTTCTCCTTACCGGCCTGGCAGTTGAGGCAGCAGAGGTCCTGATGGCGGTACTGCTGGTTCTCCACACAGGTTTTGTGTCGCTGCGTTCGGTTCCTGTCATCGCCGGACCACTGGGCCGCCAACACGCCCCTGAGCTCCGCCCCACAGCAGGCCAGCCCTGAGCACAGCAAGAACACCACCACCTAGAGGAGGCAGGGTAGGAGAAAGTTTCATTTACTTTCATTTAACCAGGCAAGTCAATTAACAACACATTCTTACTTACAATGACCACCTGGAAAGGGCAGTGCAGCAAGAGAGAGAGTGAGAGAACGACTGGGAAAGAGAAGGGATTGCTCGCATTCATATCATACAGGAGGGAGAGGTTCACATTACCAGTCTATATAAACACTCACTCGCCCACCCGCTTGGGAGCGGGGAGAGAAAAGAGTTTATATTCTCATAAGAAACTGTGTGTGAGCAATCTGGGGCCTAATTTGAACCACCCGATCTGAACATCTGCAGAGGACAGCCAATTAGGAGAGCAGGCTGGAGTTAGAAAACAACATAACATGTGTATGTATGCAGAGTTTACACCATATACTGATTTTAAATGTTGAATTAATGCCATTCAATACAGTTTTTGAAGTAGGATTCTAGGCATGTTGAATGACCAGGTCACGTTTCATCACTGTTCTGGGGTTCAAAGAAGATCCCCAGGATAAAAACATAAAAGTTTAAACCAGATTTTTTTTAAATGTGGTGGAGTGCAATACGATTCTATTCAAAAATAGATAAACCAGCAAAAATAAACCAGCAAAAATATAAATATATATAGTGTGCATAGATTTTTTTTTAAATTACACATACACAGACAGACACTTCAAACAGATAGTTCAAAGTGTATCCAAACAATTTCAATCTATTCAAAATGTCATTTTGGTTAAATCCATTGTCTTGGACAACCATAATCCTCTCTAGTGAGGAGACAATGGGGATTGATAGGGTATCCTATAGCTAAAGCTAGCATGTTGCTGCCCATATCAGATGTGATCCCAGTAATCCATTCCTGTGCTGGATAATAACAGGGCTTGTATGGATTGGGGGGACAGAGTAGAATACAGCGGAGCACTTTAGTGTGGCCCAAAGGCACCCGTGTTTGTTCACACGCCTTTTCACCTTGTCACTGTGAGAAGGTCCTATTCACTGGCAAACAACACACTTTAGTACCTCTACATCAAATGACCCACATTCTTAAAACCCCAGCGCTTTGACTGGGCCGACATGCGACACCACCACGAAGCCCCTTGGAAGCAATGTGACACCTCCTCGTGTAAATGAGCGGCCTAGTTTTGGTAGGTTTTGTCTCTCTCTCATAGACCCCACTGTGCCCCACCACCCTCCTACCCCCATAACTGGCACACAGCGCTCAGTTCAATCTAACCCACAATACTTACACAATAGCTCTTTTACTTTTCCCATGGTCAAATAACATAACGTATTGAAATCACAGATTTCTGGTACTATAATTTTTGGGGAGTAGTTTGTAAACAAAGACAGTGGATGAACATAGTGTCTACTTAAATGGTGGGTTACATGGAATTCCTGGGAAACTAGTGGAGTTGACACCTAATAGACTGGAGTTGACTTGTGTAAGACTACAGTAGAGTTGACTCCTTACAGACTTGACTCCTGAGTCTAAGCTCCTGTCTTTCCTCACTTGGATCAGTGGAAGGCGGCCGGCCATGCCTTGTTGTTCACAGAGAGTTTCCTGGCCGGTGCAGCGCTGCTGTGCACCCGCCGAGCCTTTTGCTGGCTCTCTCCTTCTCCCCCCTCCCACCCCCTCTCCCCGCTCTCTCTGCTCACGTCAGACTTTCCACAGACACGGGGAGGCGGAGCGGAGGGGCCGACGACCAGCAGAGCACTCACAATCACACCATTTAGCTTTATCCAAACATAGTGAGAGAGAAGAGGCAAAGAGAGGGGGGAGTGAGAGAAAGAGAGGGCAGAAAGAGAGAATGACAGAGAAGGGGGAGAGAGGAAAAGATAGAGGGGTTAATAGCTTATGAGATTGTACAGAGCTAGTTAAAAAGTTGAATGTGTGACTGTGGGAGGGGAGAGGGTGAAAGCAAAGGACTGAGGCCGTGTGAAAAATAAGGAGAAGGGGAAAACGACAGCATGCATGTGTGCATTTTGCATTTGTGAAAGAGGGAAAGATAGAAAAAGGAGAAACGCACAACCAGGGAAGAGTGAGGAGAGATTGAGCCGTGCATTAGAAGCACACTATAGACAAGAGAAGTAGTGAAACCATGACGAATCCCACAAACAGTAATCAGGCTTGCTTAGAAGCGTAACCATGGTTATGTTCACAATCAAAAGCCTGAAGGGTATACTACAAAGCCGGATCAATGAGTTATAACTTGATTTTATAACTAAATAACTTGATTTTTTGGTTAAGTAAGAAAGCTAAACTTTTTGGTTGTCGAGTCATTTAGACCACGCCCATTTCAAGCTTATCCCCCCCCAGGGTAGACTAGTGGTTAGAGCATTGGACTAGTAACCGAAAGGTTGCAAGTTCAAATCCCCGAGCTGACAAGGTACAAATCTGTCGTTCTTCCCCTGAACAGGCAGATAACCCACTGTTCCTTGGCCGTCATTGAAAATAAGAATTTGTTCTTAACTGACTTGCCTAGTAAAATAAGGTACAATTAAAAAATATATATATTATTTCAGAATTTTTAGGCCAGTTAAGATAGCTAACTCCCTGATCCTACTTCAGTTGCATATACCCCTCAGGTGGCTACTGGAAAATATACACGCACGTGCACACACACACGCACACACAAACACGAAGGGCTGCTGAGCAGTGACATAACATCCTGTCTGAGTGCATTCCTGGGCCTGTGGATCACTAGATTCCTCCATGCAGCAGCCATCCCAACCTCACAGACAAACCTGTTCTTGTCTCAGCAGTTTACAGGCGCCTCAAAGAGGAAAAAGGTCACTTTATGGGGAGGAGGAATATCTAACAATGGAATTTTCCCATTGAGCCATGGCCATTAGAAAGAGAGTTTTTTGTGTGACTGAGGTTTGCTGCCCAAGTGTTGAATTGGGGAAAAACTCTGTCTATTCTGCTAAATGACTTCCATATTGTACAGTAGGCTCTTGGTATGAAACAGAGTAGTAGACATACATATTATTCAGTACTGAGTTCTAGATGCAGACAATTTAAATTATGCCTCAAAACCTGATTGACCAACATTACAGCTACCTGTACACTTGACTACAGGCCTTACCACTTTTCACACACCTTTTGTGTAACTGCCTGCACTTTCATGTCACACTGGTTATTTCCTTGTAGTTACTAGGGTTGGGCATTAACCAGATTTTCATATTATCATACCGCCCTTCTCTCATTCTGGGATTTACAGTATTACCGGCTTAGTACACAAGGGGTGCCCAAAGAAATCCCACAAAAAAGCCCATTGGGCATCTATTAAATAAAGGTAAAAATAAATATGACCAAAATGCTAATTCTGTGCTTCAGTTGCACTTTTCCACTCAGAGGAGAATTAACAAACGAGGCATTCTATCAGCAGACAGCGCTACTTTTCTCTAGTACCTTTCGGTGTAGCCTACTTTTCTCAGGTAAAATGCAAGATTAACTTTAAGCAAAACATTTGGAAATGTAGCTGGCTTTCTATGATGAATATTAGACATATAATGGCCGTGCATCGTTTTTTAAGACAAAATATAGAATTGCACTTCTGTTGTCATCTGATGAAAATGAAGCTATTTTCTGCCAAATGTGCACTAATATGTTTTCTGTGAAGGAAAACTATAGTTGCATGACCCTAATCACTCTATTGAAGCAAAAAACACTGTTGACTTTCAATATAAAACATGACCCCTGTCAATACACAGCTGGACTCCACTGCTCCTGCTTTCTCCGTTCCGTTATTTACAAACACGTGACTGGCTCAACTGTTCTAGGGAACGATGGTAAGCTTCATAATGTACAATAATGTGACAGGTTAATTGAAGATCGCAATCAGCTTGATCTCCTAATGTATTGCACAAGTTGACTGCAGGTATTTACTTAAAAAGTAGCTACAAATATGAAAATGTATTGAAAAATTTCTAAGAAATCATTTAAAAATTGTATTGACCTGATTATGTAAAAACTGGGCAGTTTGGTTAACTATACTTGTGGGGACCAAACAATTCATTCCCAGATTAATTTCCCTAACCCCTAACCCTAAAACCCTAACTCTAACCCTATACCCTAAGCCTAAAATAGCCTTTTTCTTTGTGGGGACCGCTGAAATGTCCCCACTTGTCCGAATTTTCCTTGTTTTATTATCCTTGAGAGCACTTCTGGTCCCCACAAGGATAGTAAAACCAAACACGCGCATGCGCACACGCGCACACACACACACACACTGAGACAAACACACACACACTCTTAGACCAGCCACAATGTGGTAGAGTTTCATAGGGAAGAGGACCGGAGTGGCCACCTTAACCTCAGTGCTGAAAAAGATCCCTCCAAGTCCTAAAGCCACAGTCCCTGGTCTCTGGCAGCCCACCAATACTAAATACTCAAGTGTAGTACAGTACAGCAGACATCCTGGCCTGCACATGGCAGAGAGAGTGAGGCAAAGAGAGAAACAGAGAAAGATAGAGAGAGAGAAAAAAGAGAGTGAGAAAAAGAGACAGAGAGCGAAAGAAAGAGAGAGCGAGAGAGAATGAATGGACTGCAGCCTTTGTGAGCCTCACTGTCTCCCAGTCCGGCGGCAGTTACTCTCATCTAATTCCTGTCATTGCCAGGGGTACTTCCAAATTGCCCTGGAACACTCGACATATGCCACTGTGTACACTGAAGTTGTATTTATTACTGAATGACAGGACCCCCTTTCAGGCGAGCAGGTTATCAATGTGGCATTTAGAGGGTTTTATTCCCCTCCTGTGGGTCCTACAGTGAGCCTCATTATCTCAGGAGAGTGGGACACACACACACACACACAGCAGCGGGGTCAAGTCAGAATGTACTTTATTTGATATAAAACAGATGATTTCAATCAGAGCCATATCTGATAAGGAACAGCAGGCTGTACCTCATTACACCCCTGGGGAGTGGGACCCTGACCCTCGTCTGTATCCCGATCATGCCTTTCCCATTAGTCACTCATCCATTATCTGGGAGGGAAATACGTGTTAGTGGGGATACTGTACACCCATCCGTTCAGATTAACTGGACAGGCGGATGAAGGAAACAGGCCCTGATATGGAGGTTCAGATTAGTGAAGGAAAGTACTGCTAAGAAGAAGGTAGGCTGAGATAGAAACACAGTGAGTGCAGAGTAGAGGTCGACCAATTATGATTTTTTCAACGCCGATACCGATACCGATTATTGGAGGATAAAAAAAGCCGATACCGATTAATCTGACAATTTAAAAAAATGTGTATATACTGTATATATACACACATTTTTGTAATAATGACAATTGCAACAATACTGAATGAACAATGAACACTTATTTTAACTTAATATAATACATATGGGCTTTTGGATGGGTGTTCTTAAGGTGATTCCACAGGTTGGTGGTATTTTTTGATTTAGCCGTTGCTGACCCCATGCTTACATCTTTATCACAAATAAGACACCTTGCTTTCCCTGGTGCCAATTCCATGTAATAGTCCCACACTGGTGCTCTGCTTTTCTCTGCCATCTGTAAAACACACACAGCTCTGAAGTGACAATGATACTGAAGAGTCTGTTTAGGAGACAAATACTCTCAACTGTTTGAGTTTAAGTTACCTGTGATGAATGTTGAAAACAAAAACTGTCATTTCTATATGCAGGAAATCCTATTTTAATAATGGACATGGTAAGAGTTGACTACCAAAGTGCGAGTCATAATTCCCATGACACCTTCTAGCAAAATCTGAAAAGCGGTTCCTACATTCATTTATTCCATAGGATATTTTTTAGATTAACTTAAAATAAGGTCTGTGTTTCGTGTAGGCTTACACCACCTTGCCAATTTTACAACTGTGTAGATATCCATAGGACAAGGTAACTCTGATCAATATTGGCTAAATATAAGCGAAGACCATTTTTTTAATAGAGTGGATTCATGAAAATATTTTGACAAACGTTACTTTATCCTAGTGAGATTTACACGGGTATCAAAATGCAGAGGCGGTTTAAGCCTGCACGAAACACAGACCTTATTTGAAGTAGATCAAGACATTCTCTATGGAAGACATGAACGGTAAAATAACGAAGGAACCCCTTTCAAGGTCAGCCGCAAGTTATTACAGGAATTATAATGCGTCGACTATTTCTCTCTAAACCATATACCTTTGACTATTACGAGCCTGCTGCTGCCTACCACCCCTCAGTCAGACTGCTCTATCAAATATCAAATCATAGACTTAACTATAATAAACACACAGAAATACGAGCCTTAGGTCAAATCCGGAAACTATCACCTCGAAAACAAAACATTTATTCCGTTCCGTATTTTATCTAACGGATGGCATCCATGAGTCTAAATATTCCTGTTACATTGCACAACCTTCAATGGTATGTAATAATTACTTAAAAATCTGGCAAATTAGTTCTCAAAGAGCCAGCCTGCCCAAACTGTTGCATATACCCTGACTCTGCGTGCGCTGACCACAAGAGAAGTGACACAATTTCACCCGGTTAATATTGCCTGCTATCCTGGATTTCTTTTAGCTAAATATGCAGGTTTAAAAATATATACTTGTGTATTGATTTTAAGAAAGGCATTGATGTTTATGGTTAAGTACACATTGGAGCAACGACAGTTGTTGATTGATTGTTTTTTATAAGATAAGTTTAATGCTAGCTAGCAACTTACCTTGGCTTACTGCATTCGCGTAACATGCAGGCTCCTCGTGAGGCAATTGGTTAGAGCGTTGGACAAGTTAACTGTAAGGTTGCAGGATTGGGTCCCCCGAGCTGACAAGGTAAAAATCTGTCGTTCTGCCTCGTTCCTAGGCCGTCATTGAAAATAAGAAGTGTTCTCAACTGACTTGCCTAGTTAAATAAAGCTTAAATAAAGGTGTACATTTGTTTTTTAAATCGGCAAAATCGGCGCACAAAAATACAGATTTCCGATTGTTATGAAAACTTGAAATCGGCCCTAATTAATCGGCCATTCCGATTGATCGGTCGACCTCTAGTGCAGAGATGCTTAAGGGGTTAGTTCACGCCAAAATCATAGTTTGACAGATGTTTTGAAATTGAAAAAGATGTTAAGTAGTTTCTTGTGGGTCAATTACTTATACTAACTATATTAGGTCAGTTTTACAACTTCCTGAAGACCTACAGTGCCTTTAGAAAGTATTCACACCCCTTGACTTCTTCCACATTTTGTTGTGTTACAAGGTGGGATTAAAATGGGTTTAAATCTAATTTTTGTCAACGATCTGCACAAAATACTATGTAATGTCAAAGTTGAGGAAGAATTCTAACATTTGTAAAAATAAACATTAAAAAAACACTAATATATATTGATTACATAGTATTCAACCCCCTGAGTCAATACATGTTAGAATCACCGTTTGGCAGCAATTACAGCTGTGAGTCTTTCTGGGTAAGTCTCTAAGAGCTTTGCATACCTGAATTGTAAAATATTTGCACATTATTCTTTTGAAAATTCTTCAAACTCTGTTTAGTTGGTTGTTGATCATTTGGACACAGCTATCAAGTCTTGCCATAGATTTTCATGCTGATGATGTCAAAACTGTAAGTAGGGCACTCAAGAACATTCAATGTTGTCTTGGTAAGCAAATCCAGTGTATATTTGGCCTTGTGTTTTCCTCTAGGATTTTGTCTGTGTTAGTCCTATTCCATTTCTTTTTATCCTGAAAAACTTCCTAGTCCTTGCTGATGACAAGCATACGCATAACGTGATGCATCCACCACCATGCTTGAAAATATGAAGAGTGGTTCTCAGTGATTTGTTGTGTTGGATTTGCCCCAAACATAACAATTTGTATTCAGGACATAAAGTTAATTTCTTCGCTACATTTTTAGCACTTTTACTTCAGTGCATTATTGCAAACAGGATCCATGTTGTGGGATATCTTTATTCTGTACAGGCTTCCTTCTTTTCACTCTGTCATTTAGGTTAGTATTGTGGAGTAACTACAATGCTGTTGATCCATCCTCAGTTCTCCTATCACAGCCATTAAACTCTGTAACTGTTTTAATGTCACCACTGGCCTCATGGTGAAATCCCTGAGCAGTTTCCTTCTTCTCCGGCAACTGAGTTAGGAACAACGCCTGTTTCTTTGTAGCGACTGGGTGGACACACCCTCCAAAGTGTAATTAATAACTTCACCATGCTCTGCTTTATTATTTATTTTTACCCATCTACCAATAAGTGCCCTTCTTTGCGAGATATTGGAAAATCTCCCTGGTCTTTGTGGTTGAATCTGTGTCTGACATTCACTGCTCGACTGAGGACCTTACAGATAATTGTATGTGTGAGGTAGTCATTCAAAAACCATGTTAAACACTATTATTGCACACAGAGTGAGTCCATTCAACTTATTAGGTTACTTATTAAGCAAATATTTACTCCTGAACTTACACATGTAAAGTGTTAGTCCCATGTTTCATGAGCTGAAATAAAAGATCCCAGAAATTGTCTATATGCACCAAAAGCTTATTTCTCTCAAATGTTGTGAACAAATTTGTTTACATCCCTGTTAGTGAGCATTTATACTTTCCCAAGATAATCCATCCACCTGACAGGTGTGGCATATCAAGAAGCTGATTGAACAACATGATCATTACACAAGTGCACCTTGTGCTGGGGGCAATAAAAAGGACACTATAAAATGTGTAGTTTTGTCACACAACACAATGCCACAGATGTCTCAAGTTGAGGGAGCGTGCAATTGGCATGCCGACTGCATGAATGTCCACCAGAGCGGTTACCAGAGAATTTTATGTTAATTTCTCTATTATAGGCCGCCTCCAACGTTGTTTTAGAGAATTTGGCAGTATGTCCAATCGGCCTTACAACTGCAGACCATGTGTAACCATGCCAGCACAGGAACACAAGCATTTCGCTACACCAGAAACAACATCTGCTAAATATGTGTATGCGACCAATAGAATTAGATTTGATTAGAAGATTCTAGGAGGTGAAAATGTCCCAGTTCTTCAAATGGCCTGCAAACTCACCAGACATGTCACCCATTGAGCATGTTTGGGATGCTCTGGATCTACGTGTTCCAGTTCCCGCCACTATCCAGCAACTTCACACAGCCATTGAAGAGGAGTGGGACATTACAAAGGCCACAATCAACAGCCTGATCAACTCTATGTAATGGAGTTGCGCTGCATGAGACAAATGGTGGTCACACCAGATACTGACTGGTTTTCTGATCCACGCCCCTACTTCTTTTTTATGTATCTGTGACCAACAGATTCATATCTTTAATCCCAGTCAGGTGAAATCCACAGATTAGGGCTTAATTTATTTATTTCAATTGACTGACTCAGTCAAATCTTTAAAATTGTTGCATGTTGCTTTTATGTTTGTGACAGGGTAGCCTAGTGGTTAGAGCGTTGGACTAGTAACCAGAAGGTTGCAAGTTCAAACCCCTGAGCTGACAAGGTACAAATCTGTCATTCTGCCCCTGAACCCACTGTTCCTAAGCCATCATTGAAAATAAGAATTTGTTCTTAACTGACTTGCCTAGTTAAATAAAAAACATTTTTGTTCAGGGTATTTACGCTTGCCATAACAAAGGGGTTGAATACTTATTGACTCAAGACATTTCAGCTTTTCATTTTTAATTAATTTGTACACATAAAAAAAAAAAAACATAATTCCACTTTGACATAACGGGGTATTGCCTAGTGTAGATCATTGACACAAAATCTCAATTGAATCCATTTTAAATTCAGGCTGTAACACAACAAAATGCAGATTAAGTCACGGGATGTGAATACATTCTGAAGGCACTGTATATTACAGGTCGAGGTCTTCACTCGAGGAGACATTCAAGTATTACTCATCTCACTCACCCCTAAGAGATTCCAAAGTACCTGACTCAGAACAAGACACATTGTGGTTTGCATCTTGATTTACTGAAAGTCCAAAACTGAAAGGCAACAACAAAAAACAAGGTACTTGTTTTCAGTTTGACTGTTATTCAAGATACAAACCACAACTTATCTAGTTCTTAGTCTGTTCAGACTCCTGCACTCTTTTCTTTCCTACCGGTATAACCATGTAAATAATAGGTAACCTTCAATAGCATTAGTAAAAACACTGCCCTGTAGCCAAATGTACAATACTGTATATCATTACATGTCTAACTGAAAGTGTGCACCCATATACTAGCAACATTCCTCATGGTAGTGTATCATTTTGAAATGCATCCTTTGATGTTTTGATGACACACCACTCTTTTAGTTTACTTTCTCTCCCTCTTTACATCTGGAAATTCCTAAATGAAAGTGTGTTAAATTGACTCACATTACTCTTGAGTAAGCCCAAGTTAGATACTTGACCATTCAAACCCACATAGATAACCCTGAACAAGATGCTGAAAGTAAACTCTTCTTCTACTTGAGAGATAAATCCAGCTTATCTTTTGAAGCTGGGAGGAGAAGACATGCTCTAGTTATATGTCTTTCAGTAATAAACCAGAGTGACATACTGTATACAGTATGCGTACCTCTTCTGTGGTAGGGGTCTGGTACATCACAGCTTGTACCATTAACAACAAGTCACTCACCCACCACAACTGCATTCTTTATCAGACACTAACACATAACATTAAGATATATGTTGGGGGTGAGAGTGTGTGGCTTTATGTTATATACTGCACAAACAAATACAGTGTAGTACATAAAGCCCCTCAAAAACACCAATAACCACAAAACACATAAGCATGCACAGTCGCACAAACACACACATTATGTAAACACATATACGACACGATGACACCAAAATTCAATGCCACACATACAGTATCCACCATCAGACGCGCATACAGACACACGGACACAGCGTATCAGTAGGGAGCATGTGAAACGGTGCGTCCACCTCCTCCCAGGGTGTACAGGAAGGCCCAGACAATGCCGAGGCTTCATGCCGGGTTCAGCTCAACACTGCACTCTCTCTCTCTCTCAATGGCTAGTCCTAGTCCTCCTAGTCCAAGCCTGGCCCGGGCCAAGAGCGTATCCGCTCTGGCAGTTATTTTTAACTTAAGGAAGCCACAGCTCCAAGACACACACACTCGGTTTCCTCATCGGAGTAGGGTTCACTGATTACTGAGCCATTGCACAGCGTGTGTACTGTACGTGTGTGTGACACTGGGTTACAGTGTGTGACAGGTTAGGTTAGTTGACTTTTACCTTCGTACAAAAGGTAGACAACAACCTTTGTGAATTTTCTGCTCAAAGTCAAACAGTTGTGGTTGCTAACACAACTGACAATGAGGCCCTGAGTGACCACAATACATCTGACTTAGTGCCTTGATGAAGTGTGAGAAATAAGTGGGCTGAAATATCTAAGCTGTGGTAAAGAGTCAAACAAGTGTGCTTTAGTTAACTACTCTTTATGTTTGAACACATCCAGTGTGCGTACCAGTATGTGCATGCGTGTGTGGTGGGAGTTGGGGGCAAGGGGGAATTCTGTGAGGTTTATTGTTGCGTAGCTTTACACAAAAACATTGACATGAAAAGGTCCTTTCAAAATCACCCTTTTATTGAGTAGGAGTTTGACCTAGGGCTGGGTGATATGTTCAATGTATTCGTGCGATTTTCCAAATGCCTGTATCGTAAGAATCTAGGTTTTGTAATTTGTCGTTTTTATAAGCGTTTATGTCTGTTTGTTCTCATATTGTATTTTTGGTCTAGTCTCCTTCGATCCTCTGTGCTGTGTGCACCTCCACATTCACACCAGAAATCTGTACACAGTTGAAGTCCGAAGTTTACATACACTGAGGTTGGAATCATTAAAACTAGTTTTTAACCACTCCACAAATTTCTTGTTAACAAACTATAGATTTGGCAAGTCAGTAAGGACATCTACTTTGTGCATGACACAAGTCATTTTTCCAACAACTGTTTACAGACAGATTATTTAACTTATAATTCACTGTATCACAATTCCAGTGGGTCAGAAGTTTACATACACTAAGTTGACTGTGCCTTTAAACAGCTTGGAAAATTCCAGAAAATGATGTCATGGCTTTAGAAGCTTCTGATAGTCTAATTGACATCATTTGAGTCGATTGGAGGTATACGTGTGGATGTATTTCAAGGCCTACCTTCAAACTCAGTGCCTCTTTGCTTGACATCATGAAAAAATTGTGGAACTCCACAAGTCTGGTTCATCCTTGGGAGCAATTTCCAAACGCCTGAAGGTACCACGTTCATCTGTACAAACAATAATACGCAAGTATAAACACCATGGGACCACGCAGCCGTCATACCGCTCAGGAAGGAGACGCGGTCTGTCTCCTAGGGATGAACGTACTTTGGTGCGAAAAGTGCAAATCAAACCCAGTACAACAGCAAAGGACCTTGAGAAAACGCTGGAGGAAACAGGTACAAAACTATCTATAGCCACAGTAAAACGAGTCCTATATTGACAGAATCTGAAAGGCCGCTCAGCAAGGAAAAAGCCACTGCTCCAAAACCGCCATAAAAAAAGCCAGACTACGGTTTGCAACTGCACATGGGGACAAAGATCGTACTTTTTGGAGAAATGTCCTCTGGTCTGATGAAACAAAAATAGAACTGTTTGGCCATAATGACCATCGGTACGTTTGGAGGAAAAAGGGGGAGGCATGCAAGCCGAAGAACACCATCCCACCCGTGAAGCACGGGGGTGGCAGCATCATTTTGTGGGGATGCTTTGCTGCAGGAGGGACTGGTGCACTTCACAAAATAGATGCCATCATGAGGGAGGGAAATGATGTGGATATATTGAAGCAACATCTCAAGACATCAGTCGGGAAGTTAAAGCTTGGTCGCAAATGGGTCTTCCAAATGGACAATGATCCCAAGCACACTTCCAAAGTTGTGGCAAAATGGCTTAAGGACAACAAAGTCAAGGTATTGGAGTGGCCATCACAAAGCCCTGACCTCAATCCCATAGAAAATTTGTGGGCAGAACTGAAAAAGCGTGTGCGAGCAAGGAGGCCTACAAACCTGACCCAGTTACACCAGCTCTGTCAGGAGGAATGGACCAAAATTCACCCAACTTATTGTGGGAAGCTTGTGGAAGGCTACCCAAAACGTTTGACCCAAGTTAAACAAGGGAATGCTACCAACTACTAATTGAGTGTATGTACATTTCTGACCCACTGGGAATGCGATGAAAGAAATAAAAGCTGAAATAAATCAAACTCTACTATTATTCTGACATTTCACATTCTTAAAATAAAGTGGTGATCCTAACTGACCTAACGACAGGGATTTTTTACTAGGATTAAATGTCAGGAATGGTGAAAAACTGAGTTTAAATATATTTGGCTAAGATGTATGTAAACTTCCGACTTCAACTGTATAATGACAAGATGCCCATCTCTGGCCTAACAATGGGAGTCGTTGTACCAAAGGCGGGAAAAAATAAGCCCATAGGTCCTAAATAAGCCCATAGAAACGCAATGGACTTCTTTGGACAGATTTTAGCGAGAGTGAAACCTCTTCCTTCGCCTCTTCCTCTATGGTTTACACACACACACCAAGCCCGTCCCCTGCCTCTTATGCCAACAAAGTTGAAATATCATATCTTCCTCTCTGACAAGCGGTTTCAACTCGCTATTTGCATTTGAGGTTTGGTCCAACAGAAATCGGTCCTATGGACACCGAAACACATTGAGAAATTATTTTACTGTAAGAGGAGGTTAACTTTTCTAACGAGACCCTTTTACGTCTCAACTACTCAAATTTAGTGCAGAGCAGACAGTACTAAAATGAGAGTATCAATGAACATTGATTCTGGAAAATGAATGCTCAGTTTGCACGGCATTGGGGTATCATGTACCACTAGCAGCATTTTAGCCAAATACTGTTATACTTGCTGTCTAGTCTGTGTTTTATAAATGTGCAATAAGCATAAAACACAATTATAAAAAGGAATTGGCAACTCCTTATCATTCTGAGAAATAAGGTAGGCCACTTGATTTCAACATCAAGGCAAGGTTGGCTACTTTGAAGAATCTAAAATACAAAATATAGTAGATTTTTTAAACACTTGTTTGGTTACTACATGATTCCATGTGTGTTATTTAATAGTTGATGTCTTCACAATTATTCTCCAATGTAGAAAATAGTACAAAATTAGAAAAACCCTGAGTAGGCGTGTCCAAACTTTTGACCGGTACTGTATATATTGTGAACAAAAAAAATAGAGATATCATTTTTAGGCCGTATCGCCCAGCCCCAGTTTTACCTTCTGCGAAACTAACTTCACAGTAACACTGTAGATAGCCAACGTAATGCCACCTATTAGCTTGAGTGTAAAATTTTGTATTTTTAGAGCAGAGCTAAGTTCATTTCGACCCATGTATTGAATTTGACCAAGTTAGAAAGGAATGACACAGCTATTGGTAGGCTGTTGGAGTGTGGAGCGAGATAGAGAGAAGGGAAGACGGAGAGAAAGAGAAGAATGACTCACTCACAAATCTCTAAAGAGAGTCCATTACCTTGTTCCAAAGACAATCACATTAGTGCCATAACAGGGTGTCTCCAAATAAAAAGCTCTTTGAAGCCACTGGATAGTTTATAGTCTTATCCATAAAGATTCAGACTGTGTGTCTGGTCCAATAGGTCTACAGGGCCTAAGTGACCATCTCAACGTGTGATTTATGTCTTTGTAAACACTATCCCACCCTATGGACAAAGGTTGGGGCGCGTTTAACATCCTCTGAACATTTTTGCGTTATTTGGTATAAGATCTGAGAGGTAAAAAATAGATAGAGGACTTGGCAGGGTTGTGAGACACCTTTGAGGCAGTTCGAACTCAAATTTCAAACAGAAGTGTGGCAACTGTCAATGATAGGACATGCCATCCTAGGTAGTGTTCCGGATGTCTGTGTTCAGACTGGTGATAATTCAGACATCAAACTGTCTGAGTTTTCATGAATGCACTTTAGTTGAACTAGTAGTCAATGAAATGCATTCTTTTCACAGTAAATTACTGAGCTATAGGAGGTTAATGAATCTCAAAGAAACAACGATGTAGTTAATGTTATTATTATCTAGTTACCATTTTAGTAAGTCATTTCTTAGTAAATAACTAGTAACTCATGTACCATGAAATAAAGTACAAGGTTCACTATCTGTGTTCCATGAGTAACAGGTAATCCTGACAGAATTGCTGGATAACTGCATCAAACAGATAGGTCTAGGTCTTGGATAAAGTCAATTGATTTATCCAAACAATCATAATGAACACCAATGTGCTACACATCAATCTAACATCAATAACAGTTAATAATAGTGAAGGCACCAATTTGAGAATGTTAGAGCAACTTCAACTATATCAAACATGTCTTGGCATGTTCCTCAGGTTAAGTGGGTGTCATAAATGCCAGCTATGTCAGGTGACACTCTTGCACTCTGTCTGTCTCTCTGTCTGTCTGTCTACAGTGGCTACAGTAAACAGAAAACTGAGTTATTCATAAGGTGTTCAACAGGTGTATTTCCAGATTAACTTGGTCAACACATGACGTCATATTACATTTTAAACAGGTAAACAAGTTTTGGTCATGCGCTGTAAGTGGTTCAGATATTTGACTACATGTCTGGAATGAATGAGTAGTTAATAGAGGAACACGTCACCTTCACTAGTCCTTATCAACCCTTTTCACTGAGGAGATTACAGTAACAGGTGTGATTCAAAGATGTACATTGAATGTCTATTCAATGACATACATATTAAAAACCGCCACTCTGTTTGTTCTGGTCCTTGGTGATAAAAATGATAGAGTGAAAAATGTTAACACGATCACACCTTCCCACCACATCCTTCCTTTTACGTTCTGAGGTTTGATATGAACTCTAAATGAGAACCGATCAGTCAGACCTGTGAGTGAGTCTAACCACCACACTGACAACCTGCCCTCTGATTAAAAGGCTTGCACTGGGGTTGCATCATACTGTAGGCTGTAGTCTGCATGTGACTTCTCTACTCTATCAACGCCAGTGCTTGCAATGGAATGTAAGTGGTGCCAGCCTGGTACTCTTTCCTTTCACTGTTCCATGGTTTGTATCTTTGAGACAGTATTATAAAAGACAGTATCATATAGGAGATATATTCTAAAGTTCTATAGTTTTAGACTAGGCATATATGTTTGCTATGTAACTTTCAATTGTGAACCATACATAGCATGAAGTAGCTTTGGTGACCAATATTTGATCCCCTGCTGATTTTGTACATTTGCCCACCGACAAAGAAATGACCAGTCTATAATTTTAATGGTAGGTTTATTTGAACAGTGAGAGACAGAATAACAACAAAAAAATCCATTAAAATGCAAATCAATTTATAACATTTTTTCTGGATTGTTTTGTTGTTATTCTGTCTCTCACTGTTCAAATAAACCTACCATTAAAATTATAGACTGATCATTTCTTTGTCGGTGGGCAAATGTACAAAATCAGCAAGAGATCAAATACTTTTTTCCCTCACTGTACTTCTACTAATATAGAAGCAGTAGGCCTCCCTGATGGTTGTCTTTTCCTTCGTTGCCGATAGAGATAGAGAGTGATTTCCTGTGTGAGCCCACACCCAGTAGTAAAGTAAACCAAACCACAGATAACATTTGGTGTAAATGAGTGCGGGCTGGGCATGACTGGATTGATGCCCCTAATAATCTGTAAATCTGTGTATATTCTACACAGGAAGTTTACTGAAGAGACAGGCAAGTACACTGCAGTCATTTGCAATGGAGTCGAGGGAGGACCATTGGGGGGGGGGGGGGTTGAGTGTCCGCTCGATCAGGGGAGTTGAAAGTCTGCTCGCAGTCCCCTAGCAACAAGCATTGACTGGCGAGAAGACTTCAGAAGTTTATGTTGTTTACAGAAGAGATAAACAATGACATCGCCACCCCAGAGAGAGAAGCAATTTGGTCTAAGTAGCGGAAAAATAAATGACTTCAAACTTGGATGTGATGATTAGGTTACTCTGTCCAAAACAACCTCTAGTGCTAGATTGTACACAGCAAACTGTCCAGTGTTACCTAGTGTTGATTTTCAGTGTAACATTTCTTTCTTTCTTTCTTTTTATTTATTTTTTACTCCCTTTTTCTCCCCAATTTCGTGATATCCAATTGCAATCTTGTCGAAGGTCGAGTCATGCGTCCTCCAAAACATGTTCCGCCAAACCGCGTTTCTTAACACCTGCCCACTTAACAGGGAAGCCAGCTGCACCAATGTGTCAAAGAAAACACTGTTCAACTGACGATCGAAGTTATGGCCTGGGATCGAAACCGGGTCTGTAGTGTTGCGATGCAGTTCCTTAGACCGCTGCGCCACCTGGGAGGCCCAGTGTAACATTTCTAGTGTTGATTCAGATGTTAAATTACACCTGTAAGCGTTGAAGGCCCAGTGCAGTCAACAACATAATTTCCATGTGGTATATATAAATATTTCCACTAAAGGTCGACCGATTATGATTTTTCAACACCGATACCGATTATTGGAAGAACAAAAAAAGGCTATACCGATTAATCGGCCGATTTATAATGACAATTACAACAATAAAAATCAAATCCAAATCAAATCAAATGTATTTGTCACATACACATGGTTAGCAGATGTTAATGCGAGTGTAGCGAAATGCTTGTGCTTCTAGTTCCGACAATGCAGTAATAACCAACGAGTAATTTAACCTAACAATTCCAAAACTACTACCTTATACACACAAGTGTAAAGGGATAAAGAATACTGTATGTACATAAAGATATATGAATGAGTGATGGTACAGAACGGCATAGGCAAGATGCAGTAGATGGTATTGAGTACAGTATATACATATGAGATGAGTAATGTAGGGTATGTAAACAAAGTGTCATAGTTTAAAGTGGCTAGTGATACATGTATTACATAAAGATGCAGTAGATGATATAGAGTACAGTATATACATATACATATGAGATTAATAATGTTGGGTATGTAAACATTATATTAAGTAGCATTGTTTAAGTGGCTAGTGATATATTTACATCAATTTACATCTATTCCCATTATTAAAGTGGCTGGAGTTGAGTCAGTGTGTTGGCAGCAGCCACTCAATGTTAGTGGTGGCTGTTTAACAGTCTGATGGCCTTGAGATAGAAGCTGTTTTTTAGTCTCTCGGTCCCTGCTTTGATGCACCTGTACTGACCTCGCCTTCTGGATGATAGCGGGGTGGCTCGGGTGGTTGTTGTCCTTGATGATCTTTATGGCCTTCCTGTGACATCGGGTGGTGTAGGTGTCCTGGAGGGCAGGTAGTTTGCCCCAGGTGATGCGTTGTGCAGACCTCACTACCCTCTGGAGAGCCTTACGGTTGTGGGCGGAGCAGTTGCCGTACCAGGCGGTGATACAGCCCGACAGGATGTTCTCGATTGTGCATCTGTAGAAGTTTGTGAGTGCTTTTGGTGACAAGCCAAATTTCTTCAGCCTCCTGAGGTTGAAGAGGCGCTGCTGCGCCTTCTTCACGATGCTGTCTGTCTGGGTGGACCAATTCAGTTTGTCTGTGATGTGTACGCCGAGGATCTTAAAACTTACTACCCTCTCCACTACTGTCCCATCGATGTGGATGGGGGGGTGCTCCCTCTGCTGTTTCCTGAAGTCCACAATCATCTCCTTTGTTTTGTTGACGTTGAGTGTGAGGTTATTTTCCTGACACCACACTCCGAGGTCCCTCACCTCCTCCCTGTAGGCCGTCTCGTCGTTGTTGGTAATCAAGCCTACCACTGTAGTGTCGTCCGCAAACTTGATGATTGAGTTGGAGGCGTGCATGGCCACGCAGTCGTGGGTGAACAGGGAGTACAGGAGAGGGCTCAGAACGCACCCTTGTGGGGCCCCAGTGTTGAGGATCAGCGGGGTAGAGATGTTGTTACCTACCCTTACCCCCTGGGGGCGGCCCGCCAGG